>NC_053492.1:477197194-477434694 GCF_905171775.1 Rana temporaria | reverse complement strand
TCAATGTATACCGCACCTGTAGGGAAAAATAATCTACTTACACCGCAGGATTTACTCCGCCGAGAGCAACAGGTCAGCGGCAAACACGGCAACAATGGAAACAAATAATAAGGTAAAGAACTGATCTTAACAAGAGCGCATACAAAAGATAGCGGGGACTGGGGAGGCTGGGGGCCTGGAGATTGCTACCTTCCACATTTATTTTTTATGAGTTTTTTCCCCCCCCCCTATGTGTGTTTATTTTTGTATTTGTTTTATTATTGAGAGCACATAGTTGTACAATTTTTGCAAGATACACATAGTTAGGTTGAAACAGACACAAGTCCATCTAGTTGAACCAATAGAAAAAAAAAAAAAAAATACATAAATATAAAACCTCCATATTCAGAACACTATAACCATGGTTGATCCAGACGAAGGCAAAAAACAACAACAAAAAAACGAAAAGCATGGTGCAATTTGCTCCACTAGGGAAAACATTTATTTCGTGACCTCCAAGACAAATGGATATTCTCTAGAATTCAGGGGTGTCAAACTCAAATTTATCGCGGGCCGCATGGGCATTATGGTTGTCCTCAAAGGGCCAGTTGAGCACCACCTCACACCAGATGTTAAGAGCCCCCCCACCATCAGAAGTCAAGAGTCCCCCACCCTCTCTTACATCACAGTTCACCCCCCCCCCTTACCCTGTACTGCTGCCGGGAAGAAGCTGGGGGTGGAGCTGGGAAGCAAAAAGTGCAGGGTCCGAAGGAGGACCAGAGGGGGGGGTTGGAGACAGCTGAATGGTGAGACTAAGAGAGGGAGGAGACAAGGGGGTGCTGCGGCTAGATCTGTAGGAGGCATAGGATCATTAGAAGGAGTTATAGCCTCCTCTCTGCTGCCAACTGCTGATATGGGGAGGGGGGGGGGGGGGCAGGGGCAGACTGACA
This sequence comes from Rana temporaria, assembly GCF_905171775.1. Classification (NCBI taxonomy): domain Eukaryota; kingdom Metazoa; phylum Chordata; class Amphibia; order Anura; family Ranidae; genus Rana; species Rana temporaria. Next base: position 477,433,765 of record NC_053492.1, on the reverse strand, counting down.
ACTCATGGGGCCCCCCGGGCAATAAGAGATTATGGGGCCTCCAGGAAATAGGAAATTATGGGTCCCCAGGCAATAGGAGATTATGGGGCCTCCAGGAAATAGGAGATTATGGGTCCCCGGGCAATAAGAGATTATGGGGCCCCCGGGCAATAGGAGATTAAGGGGACCCCAGGCAATAGATTATGGGGCCACACAGTATACACACACACACATACAGTATACATACACATACACACACTGGGCCATATTCTTAGAGATATCCGGCGGCGTAACGTATGTCCTTTACATTACTCCGCCGCAAGTTTAACTGGCAAGTGCCAGATTCCCAAACCACTTACCTGTAAACTTGCGGCGGCGTAGCGTAAAGTCCACCCGCGCAAGCACTCCTAATTCAAATGATCCTGGTAGGGGGCGTGGATCATTTAAATTAGGCGCGTTCCCGCGCCGATCGTAATGCACATGCTCCGTCGGGTAAATTACCCGACGTGCATTGCGCTAAATGACGTCTCACGGACGTCATTTGTTTTGACGGTAACGTAAATGTCGTCCATCGCCATTCACGGACGACTTACGCAAACGACGTTAAATTTTCAAATTTCGACGCGGGAACGACGGCCATACTTAACATTGAGTACGCCACCTAGGGGACATGTTTATCTTTACGCCGCGTATCGCTTACGGAAACTACGTAAAATCACTACGACGAGGCAAGCGTACATTAGAGAATCGGCGTGACTAGTCATTTGCATATTCTACGCTGACCGCAAAGGAAACGCCACCTAGTGGTCAGCGTAGATATTGCAGCCTAAGATACAACGGCGCAGGCCGTCGTATCTTAGGCATGTTTAAGTGTATCTCAGTTTGAGAATACACTTAAACATACGACGGCCTTAGAATCGGACTTACGTCGGCGTATCTGCTGATACGCCGGCGTAAATTCTTTGAGAATATGGCCCACTGAAAAGATACTGGATAGGCGGGGCAGCTATAATTTTGGATTTTTTTAAAAAAACACAGATTTTTACATACTGTCCCTGGTTTTACTGAGGCTGGCAACCCTGATGGGGCCCCCTAGTGGCATGGGGCCCTCGGGCAGGAAAAATGCAGATTTATAAAAAATTGAAAATGTTTGAGATTCCTTTGAAGCTCATATGAGATTTTTTGTCCTACTCTACAATACAGACGGTAGGAAGGTGGGTCGGAGTTGGGGCTTCCATGTTGTAGATTTGAAGTAACCTACTTAGAGCCAATTGCTGCAAACCACCAATTAACCGTCCCGGTGGACCGGGCCGCTTGTGTGCCACTTCTCATGACGTGACATTAAATTAGTGTGACGGAATTATCTCTTCATAGATGAATGGACGGGAAAGCATGGAGGAACGTTCACCTGGGACCTAATAATAGGGCAGAATATGCCGCTGTCCTCACACTTCCCATCACGCGGGTAATCAATATTAAATATCACCGCACCGCCCGTTCATTAGAAGGTCACAGCTAAATTTAGACACAAAAGTCTGGCGGCCTTTTAAAATTAATTTGTACTGAGACACTTTCTCGATATTTTATTGACAATTGTGGAGGAAAACGTTTTCCATGGAAGACAATTAGGACAGCATGGTGGGCAGCACCAAGGGCAGACCAATGGGCAATGCAGTGGCTTTTTTTTGCCCAGCATTGTACGGTGCTCAGCTTTGCCTGCATGGAGTTTGTTTTCTTCCCAAGGGCGGGTTCCTTACACCTGCTCAGGTTTCCTCCCATAATCCTTAAGAAGTCCTGGAAGGTTGGTGGTCTTCTATCCAAGTTAGCATATGTGACTGGCTGTGGTGGGAATCAGTGGTGGTTGGTGGCCTTTTTTTTGGGGGGGGGGAGTGGGTCCATTGTTTGTGCTCCCCCCCAAAAATAGTATGCCCCCTGGGTTGGTGGGGTCACCTGCAACCCCCCCGGTTGGTCATTAGCCCCACACTTGCCCCATCTAGTTTGCGAGCAGCGCTTCCTAAGGGCGGCGGATGGCGGTTTCCCCTGCCTTTCCTCCTCCTTTACATCACGGCGGCTTCCACCGTGCGTCTCCTCCTTTCTCCTCCTAGGTGGCCAATAGGATCACTTCTCCTCTCGGCTAATCGTGTGACGGTGTCACAAGACCCGCTTCCTGATGGGCCAGGAAGACAAGAGCCAATAGTCATTCGCTATTGTCACACAACAGAGTGGGCTTGGGGGGCATTGCTCTGCGCCCCCGAGCCCACCCTTTCTCTAAGCCAATTAGAGCCTCAGGCTCTAATCATGTGCTTCTAAAAAAAAATTGGAATCAATGTGTCCGGCGCCCTGCATTTAGTTTGGAGGCTGGACTCATAGATTAGGGGGCAGCGCCCCTGTGCCCCGTATGGACTGGCCGCCACAGGTGGGGATAATATAGTGTAACTGCTTAAAGGGGAAGTACAGGAAAAGCTGGTTTGGCTTTACTTCTCATGTGAATCACAGGAGTGCAGTTTATTCTGCACTCCTGTGACCCATTTTCAGCAGACAGCGGACAGTCGGTTGTCTGCTGACGTCACAAAGCCGGTGCGGGCCAACCGTCTACTCTAAATACAGTACCGGGGAGAATTCTGCAGCTGCATATCTTTGCAGGTACAACCACTTGAAGTCCAGTGACGTTCTAGGTACATGATTTGGCGGAAAGTGGTTAAAATGTGTCCCCAAAGGTCAAAGTTCAGGAGGTGTGGCTTAGACACAGGAGTAGAACAGGGGTAAGGGGTTTGGGTTATTGCCAGTACAGACTTGGGGTTAGGGGTTAGGCTCGGTACACACGAGCAAACATGTACGATGAAACCGGTCCGTCGGACCGTTTTCACCGTACATGCCTGCCAGAGGGCTTCTGTACGATGGTTGTACTAACCATCGTACAGAAGTCCGCACGTAAACAATACGCAGGGCGTGTCCGCGTCGTCGCCGCGACGATGACGCGGCGATGACGCGGAGACGTGGGCGGGCCTGCCATTTAAAGGCTTCCACGCATGCGTCAAAGTCATTCGACGCATGCGAGGGACGGCGGGCGCCTGGACATGTACGGTAGGTCTGTACTGACGACCGTACATGTCCGAGCGGGCAGGATTCCAGCGGACGGTTTTAAAACACGTCCAGGAATATTTGCCCGCTGGGAAAAGGCCCGGCGGGCAAATGTTTGCTGGAATTCGGCCCGCTCGCGCCTACACACGACCAAACATGTATGCTGAAACTGGCCCGCGGACCAGTTTCAGCATACATGTTTGGTCGTGTGTACGGGGCCTTAGGGTTAGGTTTGTTAGGGTTAGAGGGTTGAGGTTTGAAGTGGGTTGGGATAGTGCTTTTTTCCTCTAATCCAACAAACCGAGCGGGTTCTGGGAAAGGTAGGTGTTTTAGGGTGGGAGAGTCAAAGTGCAATGCATGAATCTATCTATGGTAATAGAGCGGTGCAGGAGAGAGGGGGCGGAGCCCATGCGCCCACTATGGACGCACCTCCACTGAAAGGTATAATTAACACACATACAATTGTTGGCAGCAGTAGTAGGTATCACTTGCTAGTAAACAGTATTAAACTTAAGTTCCAATGTTATTTTAAACTATTTTAACTTAAAGTGGGGGTTCACCCTAAAAAAAAAAACATGCCATTTCTACCATGCCATTCCTTATACTAGCGCGACCTACGGTATGCCTTTATTTTATTTTTCTGCGCCGTACTCACAGTTTAATCACGTAGTGAAGTTTCAGACTCCCCGAGGGGAATGGGCGTTCCTATGCAGAGGGGAACATGAGTGACGGCCGGCTATGGCGCGTCACGCTTCCCGGAAATAGCCGAAATAGGACTTGGCTCTTCACGGCGCCTGCGCAGTCAGCTCCTAGTCTGTGCGCAGGCGCTGTATAGCGCCGTGAAGAGCCGAGTCCTACTCTGGCTAATTTCGGGAAGCGTGACGCGCCATAGCCGGCCGTCAATCATGTTCCCTCTGCATAGGAACACCCATTCCCCGCGGGGAGTCTGAAACTTTACTACGTGTTTAAACTGTGAGTGCGGCGCAGAAAAATTTAATAAAGGCATACCGTAGGTCGCTAGTGTATGCGGAATGGCATGGTAGAAAGTTGTTATTTAGGGCTTTAACCAATGTAGGTGAAGATCTAACATATCACCAAAAAAATATGTTTTGTATTAAAAATGAAGGATTAAAATCCAGATAGAACATTTAAATATAATATGATCATAAGAGATGAAAAGAAAGGTCTTGATCATTAACTCGCATATATCACTTGAATAAAACGCATAAGACTAAAAAAAAAAAATGGATTTGTGTAAGATCAATAGGCATGTGTTAGTTCATTGGAACTATATAATTTTTGTATAGTGATAGTTAAGGAGGAGATAAGGGAAATAAGAATTCTGCTACCAGCATTGTGTAAAAAGTAAGTTGAAGAAGGGAAGAAAGAATAAAGAGGAAGATTGGAAAAGAGAAAAAGAAAAGAAGAAGAAGAAGAAGAAGAAGAAGAAATAAATCAAAAGCAGTAGGGATCCCTGGGGTATTACATTGTTGGTAGTCATATACTATGAATGCGTAGAATAGATCCACACAAGAAAATTACCAAGGTCTTAGTAGGGTGGTGTCAAAGTTTGGGGGAAAAATCTCATAGCCAGGGCTTTTTTTCAGGGGGAACTTGGGGGAACTCAGTTCCACCACCTTTGGCTCAGACCCTTTGGTGCCTGCTCACCACAATCACTTGTAAACACAGAAGTCTGTGTGTAACCCCCCTGAACTCTGCACTCTGTATGTAATGCAATCCTGGTATTTAATGCCCCTTTAAGACCCTTCTACTGTTTGTGAAGTCTGAACGGGGTCATGGTTGAGTTCCTGCACCTATTTTCTGGCAAAAAAAGCTCTGCTCATAGCTATACATTTTATCATTGGATATGGCTTCTGTTTTGGAATGAATCATGACTATAGTAAGTCAGATAAACCTCCAATTGCCATATTACCCTAAATTATACCTTAACTTATAAATAACCAGGCGACATCCATTTTGGAGTAAAATAGCCCGCTTGGTCATTTTATTAACAAATGAACCATAACAAATTAATCCAACATCTTTATTTCACTAAACAATCCTTCACCGATACAATCGGCACCCTGTTAGGAGATGATTTGAGGCATTGACCAAATTTCCCTCGTACCAGCTTGGCCATCCAAGATCCCAGTCGCAATGCGCCGACCCAAGGACCATAGCACTCTGAACCTTCCCCACGGTGATACCCATCAACCGATACCCATCAACCGATGCCAGCTAAACCACGGTTAGCTAGCATCAACCGAGGATCCCATACCTTGATGGTTCCCCACTTATGCCAAATTGGTCAAAATGTCTACTGCCTCCAAACATCCCCAACCGCCAAAACCAACCCAACACAACACATTACATACCATCCCAACATAATAGGGTGGGATGGTGGGAGCTTCCTCTTCCTGTGTTGCCCCCACAACTGAAATGCAGATCTACCCCCAAACCCCCCCCCTACCCCGGGAAATATTAAAGTGGAGGTTCACCCTAAATCTTAAGTATTGCTTAATCGGACTATCTGAATGTGTATATAAACTGATCGCTATCCATAATTTGCAATATCATTCCAATACCTTAGATCTGGAGTCTGTAGCTGGCACTTCCTGGTTCTCCACCCACGGGAGGGGGCGTGTCGCTTCATCTCCCTGAGCCCCAGTGCTTCCTGGGACTATTTAGCAATGTCTCCTGGGAGCACAGCGTCACGCTTCCCAGGAGACGATTCCGAAGGCAGAAAGAGCAAATATTGCGTGATTGTACTCATCACGTGATCCGCATTCACCGCTTCCCGGAAGCATTTGCTTGTGGGCTTCACGCTGCCCACAAGCAATATGGAAACGGGCAGAAGAAAATATTATAAAAACACATTTCATGCCGAGGGGGAATGTGGGGCAGTAGCGACATTAAATATGTGAGTACTATTTTTATAACATTACATAAGTTTAATGAACCAAAAAAAAAAAATAACGTCCGGACCGCGGAACTTCTGAAATTGGCACACCCCTACTTTTTAACCCTTTCTCGGTTCCCTGCTACTAAGTCATGCCAGCCCTCTGCCTATACTCTGTATTTAGCTTCGGGCTTCTCTTTGCTTTCGGTTTATTTTATTCTTACAGTAGTTTCAGAAACCATTAAGGGATTTCCAAGCTTTGGCAATTGTTTGCTTCGTGGCTGTGGTGACTTGTAATAGGAGTTTGAATTGGGTGAAGGAGATAGAGGCCGGTTTTAGGTTTAGAATTTTTTTTTTTTATTTATTTTTTTTACAATTTTCTTTTTGATCACTTTAATTACTGTCACGGGAGCTGCGGTGGCTCAACGCGATTGGCACTGCGCTGACAAGCCATTCACCTCTGCAGCTAGGGGTTCGGATCCCGGTCTCGGCTACATGTGAATTGAGTTTGGTGGTCTCAGCCCGGCTCCCGGTGGGTGTGCTATGCGAGGTAAGCCTGCGCTTAGTACGCCCACCCCCCTCCCACAAAAACCACCACACTTACACGCACTCGAAATTGGGTTAACATGCACGCACTTTGACCACGCGGTCTCTAAAAAGAGAGGCGAAGGACTAACGGGGCTGGTTGAGCGGGCTAGATCCTCTCACTCCCTTATAGGGAGTCCCTCTGCCCCATTGGGCTTCAAAGCGGAGCAGGTAGGGCGGGCTGTGTGGGAGGACCCCTCACACACCCACCATTGCCACCCAGGGCATGGAGAAAGGTGGCAGATTGCCTCTGGGGGAGGCCTGCCTACTCCCAACTCCTGCAGTCCGGCCCCTCTCTCGAGTACACGCACAAAATACACTTGAAAAAAAAAAAAAAAAAAAAAATTACTGTCACAAGGAATGTAAACATCCCCTGTGACAGCAATAGGCATGTGACACGTACTCTTTATGGAGGGATCTGGGATCTATAAGACCCCCAAATCCTTCCTTTGCACTTGAAGGCATTCAAAACCCCAAGCTCAGCGTTTGTTTGAATACTTTTGATTTTTAAAAAAAGGCGCCGTTAAGATGCCGGTAAACCGGAAGTGATGTGATGTCACCGCATCCAGGTTACTATAGCGGCGACCCGATCAAAGCCGATCCTGGCTTTCTTCTTCGTGTCTCCAACTAGCCGGTGGACGTGCCGGCTGGTAGCTCGGTGTCCTGGTGGGACGGGAGAGCCCGAGTGAGCCACAGAAGGCAGCTGAAGGGGGGGAGAGACGTCCTTTCCCGCTTCTTATAATGACAACTAAAGATGAGTCGAACACCCCCTGGTTCGGTTCACACCAGAACTTGCAAACAGGCAAAAAAAGCGTTTGAACACATGAACACTGTTAAAGTCTATGGGACACGAACATGAAAAATCAAAAGTGTTCATTTTAGAGGCTTATGTGCAAGTTATTGTTACAAAAAGTGTTTGGGGACCCGGGTCCTGCCCCAGGGGACATGTATCAATGCAATTTTTTTAAAATTAATAATTTTAATAATGCCTTAAAGTGAAATATTCCTTTTAATTTGTCTACTAGTATGCCTGTATAGTAGGCAATGTTTCCCGTGTTTAGACCTGTCCCGCAGCAAAATGAAATTTCTAAAGGAAAAAGGTAATTTAAAACTGATCACGGCTGCAATGAATTGTCGGGTCCCGCAATACAGATAAAAGTCATTGAAAAAAATGGCGTAGGGGTCCCCTTCAAAATCCATACCAGACCCTTCAGGGGAACCCTGCTCCAAAATGAAAGAAAAAATGGCGTAGGGGTCCTCCCAAAAATCCATACCACACACCCTAATCCGAGCATGCAACCTGGCAGAGTGAAAAGAGGAAGGGAAGAGAGAGCCGCCCCCCTCCTGAACAGTACCAGGCCACATGCCCTCAACATGGGGAGGATGCTTTGGGGTCTGGACCCCAAATCACCTTGTCTCATCCCCCCCCCTCAGTTCCTGCGGCTTGGATAAGGGTCTGGTATGAATTTTTGGGGGGATCCTTTTTTTTTTATTTTGGTGCAGGGTTCCCCTTAAAATCCATACCAGACCCTTCAGGTCTGGTATGGATTTTGAGGGGGACCCCCTCATGATTTGGCGGAAAGTGGTTAAACGGTGTCCCTAAAGGTCAAAGTTCAGGAGGTGTGGCTTGGACACAAGAGTAGAACAGGGGTAAGGGGTTTTGGTTATTGCCGGTACAGACTTGAGGTTAGGGTTAGGTTTGTTAGGATTAGGGTTAGGGGGTTAGGGATTGAAGTGGGTTGGGATTGTGCTTTTTTCCCCTAATCCAACAAACCGAGTGGGTTCTGGGAAAGGTAGGGGTTTTAGGGTTGGAGAGTCTTGGGTCAAAGGGAAAGGTCAGGAGGTGTGTCCCCAAAGGTCAAAGTTCAGGAGGTGTGGCTTGGACACAGGAGAAGAACAGGGGTAAAGGGTTTTGGTTATTGCCGGTACAGACCCCTACAGGGGTTAGGGTTAGGTTTGTTAGGATTAGGGTTAGGGGGTTAGGGATTGAAGTGGGTTGGGATTGTTCTTTTTTCCCCTAATCCAACAAACCGAGTGGGTTCTGGGAAAGTAGGGGTTTTAGGGTGGGAGAGTCAAAGGGAAAGGTCTTGAGGTGTGTCCCCAAAGGTCAAAGTTCAGGAGGTGTGGCTTGGACACAGGAGTAGAACACTTGCTACGCTCGATTCGCTCGCTTCGCCGCATTCACTCGCTCCGCCGCCTTCGCCAGTGCTTTGACAACGGAGTATTTTTGGCATTTAGTACCAAAGTTATGGCTGCAGCTAGATGCCATAATCCTGATAAGTTTTCCCTCAGACACCAGACTTTCTGCTTAATGTAATCTGAGCTGCAGATTTGCCGCTGGATCACTTTTAGAAATGGCGGGAGGAGTTCCCCCCCCCCCCCCCCTGCCACTTTTGGTTGGTTCCCAGGCTTGCCTGAACAATTGTTAGCTCTGGGAACCGATCCGGTGCCAGCAGCGGCTGGTCACAGAGATGAGCGAAGGAAAGATGGCCTCCGTTCATCTCTTTGGCCTAGGAAGACCGGAGTGACGTCATGACATCACCTGCGGCCCCCGACCCCATGTAAACAAGGCCATGTTTTTGTGATTTTTTTCGCTTTTAAAAGGTAGAGGAGAGATTTGGGGTCTTATAAACCCCCCAGATTTCGCCATAAAGAGGACCTATCATGCTCTATTGTTTTTGCGAGGGGTTTTTAGATTTGTTGTGATAGCAATAAAAGTGATCATTTTTTTTTTAAATGTTAGGAAAAGTGTAAAAATGTAAAAACTGATAAAATAAATAATAATAGTTTTAAGCAGCCCCGCCCCCCTGTGGTGAACGCATACGTAGGCCACGCCAACATATAAAAAAACGGTGTTTGCGCCTCATGTGTGAGGTATCACCGCGCACGTGAGAGCGAGAGCCGTACATGCAAGTTATACGGTCGGCAAGTAGTTAAAGAAAATGACACTGTCAACAATGCAGCACTACAAACACTATAAGAAATTGAAGAGGAGGGAACAATATAAGAATCAGGAACGGGTATAAAAGCAAGAAAAAGAAACACGGATATACTTGAGCGATACATCTCAGCGTGTAGCCAGATAAAGTGTCAAACAGCTCTTAAGGTAATGGGGTGAGCAGAGCAAAAATCAAAGAAGGTGTTGTTGAGATATCAACACTTATCTCGTTAAAATTACATTATAGAAATACTTCTGGGATCTTCAAACCGAAACCCAAGCGTTCCGCTGCTTGTAGAAAATATCTATTAATGGGCGCCGGGCTTCTAGCGGACATTAAAGGGGTTGTAAAGGTTCGTTATTTATTTTCTAGATAGGTTCCTTTAAGCGAGTGCATTGTTGGCTCACTTACCTTTTCCTTCCATTTCCCTTCCAGTGTTGCCAACCTACCAGATTGAAATTTACCGGCACGACACCCGAAATTTACTGGCGCAGCCACGTTTTTCCCGGCATTTCACAAAAGTTACTAAATTACATTTTTAGGTGCAAATTTCAGTATTTAGGCTACAAACAAGTGCGCTGGGCAAATAGCAATGTGATTTAAGGTAAAAAAAAAACACATATTTTTGTTATTTTCAATATAATGAGGGCAAATTATATAGTCACATCACCCCCTGCCTCCACCCCCCTCTGCCACCAACACCCCCTGCCTTCACCCCCCTCTACGGTGCCACAATCTCCCCCTGCCTCCAATCTCCCCCTGCCTCCAATCACCCCCTGCCTCCATCCCCCTCTGCCACCAACACCCCCTGCCTTCACCCCCCTCTACGGTGCCACAATCTCCCCCTGCCTCCAATCTCCCCCTGCCTCCAATCTCCCCCTGCCTCCAATCACCCCCTGCCTCCAATCACCCCCTGCCTCCAATCACCCCCTGCCACCAACACCCCCTGCCTTCACCCCCCTCTACGGTGCCACAATCTCCCCCTGCCTCCACCCCCCTCTGCGGTGCCGCCAACAACCCCTGTCTCCATCCCCCAACCTCTGCGGTGCCACCACCCCCCTCTGCGGTGCCATCAACACCCCCTGCCTCCAATCACCTCTTGCCACTAACATCCCCTGCCTCCAATCTCTCCCTGCCTCCAATCTCCCCCATCCCCCCTCTGCGGTGCCATCAACACCCCCTGCCTCCAATCACACCTTGCCACTAACATCCCCTGCCTCCAATCTCCCCCTACCTCCATCCCCCTCTGCGGTGCCATCAACACCCCCTGCCTCCAATCACACCTTGCCACTAACATCCCCTGCCTCCAATTTCCCCCTGCCTCCAATCCCCAGTACCTCCATCCCCCTCTGTGGTGCCACCGCAGCCACCATCACCCCCTGCCTCCAATCTCCATGCGCAGTTCCAAGCCGAAACCGATCTTGGCTATTTATACTGGCACATTCCCGCAACCACGGACATTTACGAACGGGGGAAAAAAGTGCCCGTTTTTACGAACTGCACGTAAAAATACGGACGGTTGGCAACACTGTTCCCTTCTAAATGTTCTTTTTTTGTTTCCTTTGTCTGAATTTCTTACTTCCTGTTCCTCCTCAGTAAGCTTTCCCCCATCATCCAAGCTGTTCTGGCTGGGGGTTAGTCAGTGTGCTCGTCCCCTCCCTTGGGACTACATCCCTGCGGGCAGACGCTGTGAACATTCATGTAGTCCCAAGGGAGGGGGTATTTAAAAATCTTCATAGGCGACGCTTTAAATTTTTAGAGTTACAGAGGGGGTCTAGTGCAAGAATTATTGCTCTCGCTCTAACGCACGTGTGCATACCTCACATGTGGGGCTTGAACGGCGTTTACATATGTGGGTGGGACTTACGTGCGCGTTCGCTTCTGAGCGCGAGCTACCGGGGACAGGGGCGTTTAAAAATTATTATTTTTTTACTTATTATTCTTTATTTTTACACTTTTTTTATATTTTTTTTTATCACTTTTATTCCAATTACAAGGAATGTAAACATCCCTTGTAATAGGAATGGTGTGTGACAGGTCCTCTTTATGGAGAGCGGCGGGGGTCAATAAGACCTCCACATCTCTCCTCCAGGCTGGAAAGCATGAGATGGGGAAAACAAATCACAGATCTCATGCTTTCAGCCGCGATTGCAGCTTTGTTTACTTCCGGGTACCCGGGCGTGACGTCACAACGTCGCGCTCGGGCCTCCAACGGTCATAGAGCCTTGTCGCGCTCGGGCCTCCGGCGGAAATCTCTATGCTCTTTATTCGGCAGGGGGCCCGGAAGTAAACAGATTGGTGAATTTTTTTCCCGATCTCCGGGCTCTCCCATGCCATCGGAGGCCCGGAGATCGGGAAAAAAATTCACCAATCTCATGCTTGCAGCCGCGATTGCGGCTTTGTTTACTTCCGGGTACCCGGGCGTGACTTCATAACCTTGCGCCCGGGCCTCTGACGGTCATAGAGATGACTGGAAATCTCTATGCTCCTTATTCGGCGGCGGCCGATTCGTTCTCCGGGCCTCTGATGGCATCGGAGAGCCTGGAGATCGGGAAAAAATTCCACCGATCTCATGCTTTCAGCCGCGTCTGCGGCTTTGTTTACTTCCGGGTACCTGGGCGTGATGTCATAACCTCGCGTCCGGGCCTCCGACAGTCATAGACATGATCGGTGACCATCTGGTCACCGAACATCTCTATGCTCTTCATTCGGCGGCGGCCGATTCGTTCTCTGGGCCTCCGAGGGCACGGGAGAGCCCGGAGAAGCACCGGATGGCGGGGGGGATGTCCCCTCCAGGGCCGGACTTACCATTGGGCTTGACTGGTCTCAAGCCCATGGGCCCCGCCCAATAGGGGGCCCCGGGAGGAGGAAGCAGGAAGAGCCATGCCACTGCTGATGAAGAGGTAAGAAGTCCCCTTCACCCCCCCGCTCAACAACTACGATCGGCGGCCCCCCCTCAACAACTTTGATCAACCGGTGACCCCCCACTGCTCAACAAACAACTCAGATCGGCGCCCCCCCCACCGCGCAACAACTTTGGTCAGCTCCAATCGGTGGCCCCCCCGCTCAACAACTTGGATCGGTGCGATCTGGGCGGCACCCCCCCTGCTCAACAACTTCGATCAGCTTCGATCTCGGCGCTCCCCCCCCCCCCGGTAAACAACTTCGACTCCCCTCCTGCTTCTCGGGTCCTGGGGGCCCCTCAATCAACACTCAAGCCCAGGGGGCCCCCTCAATCAACACTCAAGCCCAGGGGGCCCCCTCAATCAACACTCAAGCCCAGGGGGCCCCCCCCACCCTAAGTCCTGCCCTGGTCCCCTCCCGCCGATATGATCGTTCTTATGGTGCGCAGGATCCCCGCCTGAAAAGAAGGATATCTGAATGATTTTTTTTGCCCGTTACGAAATCCGGTAAGCTCCCAGGTCACAGAGGTGTGAACCAGAAGTTATTCTGTATTTACCGCAAAGCTGGGAAAATTGCAGAAGGAAACCGGTGTACAAATATGAAAAGAAAGATGTACTGCCAAAGCTTTTCCCCCCCGGTATAGAAGAACCCGGGCCGCGTACGTGACCGCCTTCCTAAAGCCACTTTAATATGTATGTGGGCTGCGCCGCTCTGTCTGTATGTGTATCAGGTTCTGAGTTTAGGGGTCACCGGCTATAAATGGTGAAGGGCGCCATTAAAGTGCGTGCTTGCAAAATATTTTTTCCTCTCCGAGTCCCTCGGTAAACATTATCCTCCGCAATAAAACACGGCGGGTTGTGCCGGGGAGAGGAAGAGAGAAATCTTCTGCCGAATATCATGGGACTGGAGGCGGAACGTTTCACAGAATCGGAGACCCTAGAGGGGTAATCAGGTACTGGCTGGATTATATAAAGAGGACCTGTCACTGGAAGGGCTGACACAAGAATGTCGCTGCTAATCCTCGACTTACCGTAACAGGATTACCGGTGAGGGACTTGTGTTTTTTCCTTTTAGCTTTTACCTGGGAACGAGTCCGGAGCAGGAAACTGTCTATCATTCATTTGCTGCTTTACCAACTGACCCAGACTCAGGGCTGGTGCAAGGATTTCTGACACCCTAGGCAAGAACCTCATTTTGCTGCCCACCTGGCTCCACCCCTGACTCCACCCTCTTTCCCCTGCCTCTGTTAACCCCACCTTTTTAATGGAGCCTCACCAGCGCCCATCAAATGCAGCCTCACCAGCGCCCATCAAATGCAGCCTCACCAGCGCCCATCAAATGCAGCCTCACCAGAGCCCATCAAATGCAGCCTCACCAGCGCCCATCAAATGCAGCCTCACCAGCGCCCATCAAATGCAGCCTCACGAGTGACCAACAAATGCAGCCTCACCAGCGCCCATTAAATGCAGCCTCAGCAGCGCCCATCAAATGCAGCCTCACCAGTGACCAACAAATGCAGCCTCACCAGCGCCCATTAAATGCAGCCTCAGCAGCGCCCATCAAATGCAGCCTCACCAGTGACCAACAAATGCAGCCTCACCAACGCCCATCAAATGCAGCCTCACCAGCGCCCATCAAATGCAGCCTCACCAGCTCCCATCAAATGCAGCCTCACCAGCGCCCATCAAATGCAGCCTCACCAGCGCCCATCAAATGCAGCCTCACCAGCTCCCATCAAATGCAGCCTCACCAGCGCCCATCAAATGCAGCCTCACCAGCGCCCATCAAATGCAGCCTCACGAGTGACCAACAAATGCAGCCTCACCAGCGCCCATTAAATGCAGCCTCAGCAGCGCCCATCAAATGCAGCCTCACCAGTGACCAACAAATGCAGCCTCACCAACGCCCATCAAATGCAGCCTCACCAGCGCCCATCAAATGCAGCCTCACCAGCTCCCATCAAATGCAGCCTCAGCAGCGATAATCAAATGCAGCCTCATCAGCGCCCATCAAATGCAGCCTCACCAGTGCCCATCAAATGCAGCCTCACCAGCGCCCATCAAATGCAGCCTCACGAGTGACCAACAAATGCAGCCTCACCAGCGCCCATCAAATGCAGCCTCACGAGTGACCAACAAATGCAGCCTCACCAGCGCCCATTAAATGCAGCCTCAGCAGCGCCCATCAAATGCAGCCTCACCAGTGACCAACAAATGCAGCCTCACCAACGCCCATCAAATGCAGCCTCACCAGCGCCCATCAAATGCAGCCTCACCAGCACCCATCAATGCAGCCTCATCAGCGCCCATCAAATGTAGCCTCACCAATGCCCATCAAATGCAGCCTCACCAGAAGCCACCAAATGCAGCCTCACCAGGGCCCATCAATGCAGCCTCACCAACGCCCATCAAATGCAGCCTCATCAGTGCCCATCAAATACAGCCTCACCAGCGGCCACCAAATGTAGCCTCACCAGCGCCCATCAATGCAGCCTCACCAGCCCCCATCAATGAATGTTTGTTTGCTTCCATTCATTCAGGAGTCGGGACACAGACACAGTCCTCCGCCGCCATTGCTCCTCTGACATTATAGGCAAACGCAGTGGCCGCTGCCTGCTGATGCTGAGACTTAGTTGATTGCTGAAGAGAGAAGAGAGTAGGAACACCAGTGGCCGGGTGCCCCTAGGTAGAAATGTGCCCTAGGCGGCTGCCTAGTGGTAGCACCGGCCCTGCCCAGAGTGTACCCAAGCTCCTGAGTGTGCATAACGCAATTATAGATGTTAATCACTTGACGACCAACTGCAGGCATCTTCCCGATATTATTATATTTTTTAGCCGACAGACAGATTTTTTGTAAAAGCAATCCTAGTGGCTAATTAGGACAGGCAATCCTATTGGACGCCTAGGGAGGAGGGGAGGAGATGCACAGCAGAAGCGAGGAGGAAAAGACACAGGAACCGCTCCCCGATGCCCACCGCAGCCTGATGTCCACCGATGCCCCGATCCCCGCCGCTGCCCGATGTGCCCTCCTATGCCTGATCCCTGCCGCCTAGATGGGGTAAGTGCCATTTGACTGGCAGACAGCGAGGGGGAAGGTGGGGGGATTTGAGGTGCCGGGGGGGTGGTTGTTTGCTGCTCCCCCCCAAAGAAAAAACACACCAGCCGCCGCTGCTGTCCAGTGCAGCTGAGGCTGCGGAGAAAGTGACTGGGGAAGCTCTGTCCTAAGTCCTTTTCTGTGTCCCAGGGGTCTGTTTAGACCCCTGATATTTCACCAAATCCCCCCTTACAGGGCGCCTAAAAAAAATTGTAAACACATAATAAAATATAATATTGTAAAAAGCAATAAAAAAAATTGTAAACACATAATAAAATATAATATTGTAAAAAGCAATAAAAAAAATTGTAAACACATAATAAAATATAATATTGTAAAAATAATTAATTTTTTTTTTTTTAAATAATAAAAATGAACTACTGACACCAATCTCTGTTCCACTGACACCGTCCACTGCTCTGCTCTGCTGTTCTTGCTCTGGAGTGCACACACCAATGACCGTGACAACAATAAAGGTAAAAAATAAATAAATAAAATAAAGCAACAGTGTAAAAAAAAAAAAACCTTGGTTTACATGTCCCTTGGTTTCCATGTTCCTTGGTTTGCATGTTCCTTGGTTTCCATGTCCCTTTGTTTCCATGTCCCTTGGTTTCCATGTCCCTTTGTTTCCATGTCCCTTTGTTTCCATGTCCCTTGGTTTCCATGTCCCTTGGTTTCCATGTTCCTTGGTTTCCATGTCCCTTGGTTTCCATGTCCCTTGGTTTCCATGTCCCTTGGTTTCCATGTCCTTTGGTTTCCATGTCCCTTGGTTTCCACGTTCCTTGGTTTGCATGTCCCTTGGTTTCCATGTTCCTTGGTTTGCATGCCTTTTGGTTTCCATGTCCCTTGGTTTCCATGTTCCTTGGTTTCCATGTCCCTTGGTTTCCATGTTCCTTGGTTTCCATGTCCCTTGGTTTCCATGTTCCTTGGTTTCCATGTCCCTTGGTTTCCATGTTCCTTTGTTTCCATGTCCCTTGGTTTGCATGTCCCTTGGTTTCCATGTCCCTTGGTTTCCATGTCCCTTGGTTTCCATGTCCCTTGGTTTCCATGTTCCTTTGTTTCCATGTCCCTTGGTTTCCATGTTCCTTGGTTTCCATGTCCCTTGGTTTCCATGTTCCTTTGTTTCCATGTCCCTTGGTTTGCATGTCCCTTGGTTTCCATGTTCCTTGGTTTCCATGTTCCTTGGTTTCCATGTCCCTTGGTTTCCATGTCCCTTGGTTTCCATGTCCCTTGGTTTCCATGTTCCTTGGTTTGCATATCTTTTGGTTTCCATGTTCCTTGGTTTGCATGTCCCTTGGTTTCCATGCCCCTTGGTGTCCATGTTCCTTGGTTTGCATGTCCCTTGGTTTCCATGTCCTTTGGTTTCCATGTACCTTGGTTTTCATGTCCCTTGGTTTCCATGTTCCTTGGTTTCCATGTCCCTTGGTTTCCATGTCCCTTGGTTTACATGTCCCTTGGTTTCCATGTCCCTTGGTTTCCATGTTCCTTGGTTTCCATGTCCCTTGGTTTCCATGTCCCTTGGTTTCCATGTTCCTTTGTTTCCATGTCCCTTTGTTTCCATGTTCCTTGGTTTCCATGTCCTTTGGTTTCCACGTTCCTTGGTTTGCATGTCCCTTGGTTTCCATGTTCCTTGGTTTGCATGCCTTTTGGTTTCCATGTTCCTTGGTTTCCATGTTCCTTGGTTTCCATGCCCCTTGGTTTCCATGTCCCTTGGTTTGCCTGTCCCTTGGTTTGAATGTCCCTTGGTTTCCATGTCCCTTGGTTTCCATGTTCCTTGGTTTGCCTGTCCCTTGGTTTCCATGTCCCTTGGTTTCCATGTCCCTTGGTTTCCATGTTCCTTGGTTTCCATGTCCCTTGGTTTCCATGTCCCTTGGTTTCCATGTCCCTTGGTTTCCATGTTCCTTGGTTTCCATGTTCCTTGGTTTCCATGTCCCTTGGTTTCCATGTTCCTTAGTTTGCATATCTTTTGGTTTCCATGTTCCTTGGTTTGCATGTCCCTTGGTTTCCATGCCCCTTGGTTTCCATGTCCCTTGGTTTGCCTGTCCCTTGGTTTGAATGTCCCTTGGTTTCCATGTCCCTTGGTTTCCATGTTCCTTGGTTTCCATGTTCCTTGGTTTGAATGTCCCTTGGTTTCCATGTCCCTTGGTTTCCATGTCCCTTGGTTTCCATGTTCCTTGGTTTCCATGTCCCTTGGTTTCCATGTCCCTTGGTTTCCATGTCCCTTGGTTTCCATGTTCCTTGGTTTCCATGTCCCTTGGTTTCCATGTTCCTTGGTTTCCATGTTCCTTGGTTTGCATGTCCCTTGGTTTCCATGTTCCTTGGTTTGCATGTCTCTTGGTTTCCATGTTCCTTGGTTTGCATGTCCCTTGGTTTCCATGCCCCTTGGTTTCCAAGTCCCTTGGTTTCCATGTCCCTTGGTTTCCATGTTCCTTGGTTTCCATGTCCCTTGGTTTCCATGTCCCTTGGTTTCCATGTCCCTTGGTTTGCATGTCTTTTGGTTTCCATGTCCCTTGGTTTGAATGTCCCTTGGTTTCCATGTCCCTTGGTTTCCATGTCCCTTGGTTTCCATGTCCCTTGGTTTCCATGCCCCTTGGTTTCCATGTCCCTTGGTTTCCATGTCCCTTGGTTTCCATGTCCCTTGGTTTGCATGTCCCTTGGTTTGCCTGTCCCTTGGTTTCCATGTCCCTTGGTTTCCATGTTCCTTTTTTGCATGTCACTTGGTTTCCATGTTCCTTGGTTTCCATGTCCCTTGGTTTCCATGTCCCTTGGTTTTCATATTCCTTGGTTTCTATGTCCCTTGGTTTCCATGTCCCTTGGTTTCCATGTCCTTTAGTTTCCATGTCCCTTGGTTTCCATGTCCCTTGGTTTCCATGTTCCTTGGTTTGAATGTCCCTTGGTTTCCATGTCCCTTGGTTTGCCTGTCCCTTGGTTTGCCTGTCCCTTGGTTTGAATGTCCCTTGGTTTCCATGTCCCTTGGTTTCATTGTCCCTTGGTTTCCATGTTCCTTGGTTTCCATGTTCCTTGGTTTCCATGTCCCTTGGTTTCCGTGTCCCTTGGTTTCCATGTCCCTTGGTTTGCCTGCCCCCTTGGTTTGAATGTCCCTTGGTTTCCATGTCCCTTGGTTTCCATGTCCCTTGGTTTCCATGTCCCTTGGTTTCCATGTTCCTTGGTTTCCATGTCCCTTGGTTTCCATGTCCCTTGGTTTCCATGTTCCTTGGTTTGCATGTCCCTTGATTTCCATGTTCCTTGGTTTGCATATCTTTTGGTTTCCATGTTCCTTGGTTTGCATGTCCCTTGGTTTTCATGCCCCTTGGTTTCCATGTCCCTTGGTTTGCCTGTCCCTTGGTTTCCATGTCCCTTGGTTTCCGTGTTCCTTGGTTTCCATGTCCCTTGGTTTGCCTGCCCCCTTGGTTTGAATGTCCCTTGGTTTCCATGTCCCTTGGTTTCATTGTCCCTTGGTTTCCATGTTCCTTGGTTTCCATGTTCCTTGGTTTCCATGTCCCTTGGTTTGCCTGTCCCTTGGTTTGAATGTCCCTTGGTTTGAATGTCCCTTGGTTTCCATGTCCCTTGGTTTCCATGTCCATGGTTTGCATGTTCCTTGGTTTCCATGTCCCTTGGTTTCCATGTTCCTTGGTTTCCATGTCCCTTGGTTTCCATGTTCCTTGGTTTGCATATCTTTTGGTTTCCATGTTCCTTGGTTTGCATGTCCCTTGGTTTCCATGCCACTTGGTTTCCATGTCCCTTGGTTTGCCTGTCCCTTGGTTTGAATGTCCCTTGGTTTCCATGTCCCTTGGTTTCCATGTTCCTTGGTTTCCATGTTCCTTGGTTTGCCTGTCCCTTGGTTTCCATGTCCCTTGGTTTCCATGTCCCTTGGTTTCCATGTCCCTTGGTTTGCATGTCCCTTGGTTTCCATGTCCCTTGGTTTCCATGTCCCTTGGTTTCCATGTCCCTTGGTTTCCATGTTCCTTGGTTTCTATGTCCCTTGGTTTCCATGTCCCTTGGTTTCCATGTCCTTTAGTTTCCATGTCCCTTGGTTTCCATGTCCCTTGGTTTCCATGTCCCTTGGTTTGAATGTCCCTTGGTTTCCATGTCCCTTGGTTTCCATGTCCCTTGGTTTCCATGTCCCTTGGTTTCCATGTCCTTTAGTTTCCATGTCCTTTAGTTTCCATGTCCCTTGGTTTCCATGTCCCTTGGTTTCCGTGTTCCTTGGTTTCCATGTCCCTTGGTTTGCCTGCCCCTTGGTTTGAATGTCCCTTGGTTTCCATGTCCCTTGGTTTCCATGTCCCTTGGTTTCATTGTCCCTTGGTTTCCATGTTCCTTGGTTTCCATGTTCCTTGGTTTCAATGTCCCTTGGTTTCCATGTTCCTTGGTTTCCATGTTCCTTGGTTTCCATGTTCCTTGGTTTGCCTGTCCCTTGGTTTCCATGTCCCTTGGTTTCCATGTCCCTTGGTTTCCATGTCCCTTGGTTTCCATGTTCCTTGGTTTCCATGTCCCTTGGTTTGCATGTTCCTTGGTTTCCATGTCCTTTGGTTTCCATGTCCCTTGGTTTGCATGTCCCTTGGTTTGAATTGAATGTCCCTTGGTTTCCATGTCCCTTGGTTTCCATGTCCCTTGGTTTCCATGTACCTTGGTTTCCATGTCCCTTGGTTTCCGTGTTCCTTGGTTTCCATGTCCCTTGGTTTGCCTGCCCCTTGGTTTGCCTGCCCCTTGGTTTGAATGTCCCTTGGTTTCCATGTCCCTTGGTTTCGTTGTCCCTTGGTTTCCATGTTCCTTGGTTTCCATGTTCCTTGGTTTCCATGTCCCTTGGTTTGCCTGTCCCTTGGTTTGCCTGTCCCTTGGTTTGAATGTCCCTTGGTTTCCATGTCCCTTGGTTTCCATGTCCCTTGGTTTCCATGTCCCTTGGTTTGCCTGTCCCTTGGTTTGCCTGTCCCTTGGTTTCCATGTCCCTTGGTTTCCATGTTCCTTGGTTTCCATGTCCCTTGGTTTGCATGTTCCTTGGTTTGCATGTTCCTTGGTTTCCATGTCCTTTGGTTTGCATGTCCCTTGGTTTGAATTGAATGTCCCTTGGTTTCCATGTCCCTTGGTTTGAATTGAATGTCCCTTGGTTTCCATGTCCCTTGGTTTGAATTGAATGTCCCATGGTTTCCATGTCCCTTGGTTTCCATATCCCTTGGTTTGAATTGAATATCCCTTGGTTTCCATGTCCCTTGGTTTCCATGCCCCTTGGTTTCCATGTCCCTTGGTTTCCATGTTCCTTGGTTTCCATGTTCCTTGGTTTCCATGTTTCTTCGTTTGCATGTTCCTTGGTTTCCATGTTCCTTGGTTTCCATGTACCTTGGTTTGCATGTCCCTTGGTTTCCATGTTCCTTGCTTTGCATGTCCCTTGGTTTCCATGTCCCTTGGTTTCCGTGTCCCTTGGTTTCCATGTCCCTTGGTTTCCATGTCCCTTGGTTTCCATGTCCCTTGGTTTCCATGTCCCTTGGTTTGCATGTCCCTTGGTTTGCATGTCTCTTGGTTTCCATGTCCCTTGGTTTCCATGTCCCTTGGTTTCCATGTCCCTTGGTTTGCATGTACATTGGTTTGCATGTTCCTTGGTTTGCATGTACCTTGGTTTGCATGTCCCCTGGTTTGCATGTCCCTTGGTTTCCATGCTCCTTGGTTTCCATGTCCCTTGGTTTCCATGTCCCTTGGTTTGCATGTACCTTGGTTTGCATGTTCCTTGGTTTGCATGTACCTTGGTTTGCATGTCCCCTGGTTTGCATGTACCTTGGTTTGCATGTTCTTTGGTTTCCATGTCCCTTGGTTTCCATGTTCCTTGGTTTCCATGTCCCTTGGTTTCCATGTCCCTTGGTTTCCATGTCCCTTGGTTTCCATGTCCCTTGGTTTGCATGTCCCTTGGTTTCCATGTCCCTTGGTTTCCATGTCCCTTGGTTTCCATGTCTCTACGTTTGCATGTACCTTGGTTTCCATGTCCCTTGGTTTGCCTGTCCCTTGGTTTCCATGTCCCTTGGTTTCCATGTCCCTTGGTTTCCATGTCCCTTGGTTTCCATGTCCCTTGGTTTCCATGTCCCTTGGTTTGCCTGTCCCTTGGTTTGCCTGTCCCTTGGTTTCCATGTCCCTTGGTTTGCCTGTCCCTTGGTTTCCATGTCCCTTGGTTTGCCTGTCCCTTGGTTTCCATGTCCCTTGGTTTCCATGTCCCTTGGTTTGCCTGTCCCTTGGTTTCCATGTCCCTTGGTTTGCCTGTCCCTTGGTTTCCATGTCCCTTGGTTTGCCTGTCCCTTGGTTTCCATGTCCCTTGGTTTGCCTGTCCCTTGGTTTCCATGTCCCTTGGTTTGCATGTCCCTTGGTTTGCATGTCCCTTGGTTTCCATGTCCCTAGGTTTCCATGTCCCTTGGTTTCCATGTTCCTTGGTTTCCATGTTCCTTGGTTTCCATGTCCCTTGGTTTCCATGTCCCGTGGTTTGCATGTCCCTTGGTTTGCATTTTTCTTGGTTTCCATGTTCCTTGGTTTCCATGTCCCTTGGTTTCCATGTCCCTTGGTTTCCATGTCTCTTGGTTTCCATGTCCCTTGGTTTCCATGTCCCTTGGTTTCCATGTCCCTTGGTTTGCATTTTTCTTGGTTTCCATGTTCCTGAGTATGACATCACCCGGCTGTAATGTGAACTTTATTTCCCTCCATATAGGTGACACTTTCGGTTGGCTCGGGCGCAGAAGGCGCGATCTGAAAGCAGATTTTCTATCCATCGTAAAGCCGACTTCAGTCATTAAACGACTCTCAGAAGCGAAACTCAATCTCCTGCGCCGGCACTTTAATGTTCCGCCGTTACAAAGAATTACATTTTACAAAACATCTGTTGCTTGTGATACCTTTTAATTGAAAAGCTAAAATGTTACCCGTCTACGCTAATCTCCTTCATCGGTCAGCGATAGCGGGTTTTATACCGCGGAATCTGGTAATAAATGATAGAAGATTGTATTGTTAAACACGGCATGAAGGGAGCGTTACTTGGATTGCTTCCAGTCTCTGGGATGGGAAAAGGAATGGGAGGCAGGAAAGGAATTAGAGGCAAAGCTTTATTCAATGACATGACAGCCGGCGCGATTAAAGTCATTGCGCATTTCTTTCTTCCTTTTTTTTAAAGTGATACTAAAAGGCAATTTTTTATTTATTTATTTTTTAATAACAAACATGTTATACTTACCTGCTCTGTGCAATGGCTTTGCAGAGAGCAGCCCCGATCCTCCTCTTTTAGCTCCCCCCCCCCCCACCAAGCTGCTTGCTATGGGAGCACCTATGAATGCTCTCCTTCTAGCCTCGCCCCCACTTCCTCCTCACCGGCTGTTATAGACAGCAGCGGGGGCCGGCCTTCATTACTACTTTAACCGCTTGCCGACCAGCCCCTGCGCAAAACAGGGCCGATCCTAGGGTCACAGACGCCTGGGTGCAGAAATATTTCTGGCGCCCCCACATGGGCGTGGTCATCTTACTAACTCCTCCCCTTTACACATGTTTCTATGGCTACGACTCAAACACAGAGATGCTCCCCTAAGAAGTCTTCATTAGTCCCCCAGCAGGTGTCCCCCATCAGAGCTCCCCACAGCAGGTGTCCCCCATTAGAGCCTCCCAGCAAGTGTCCCCCATCAGAGTCCCCCCAGCAGGTGTCCCCCCCCATTAGAGCCTCCCAGCAGGTGTCCCCCATCAGAGTCCCCCACAGAAGGTGTCCCCCATCAGTGCCCCCCACAGCAGGTGTCCCCCATTAGAGCCTCCCAGCAGGTGTCCCCCATCAGAGTCCCCCCAGCAGGTGTCCCCCCCCATTAGAGCCTCCCAGCAGGTGTCCCCCATCAGAGTCCCCCACAGAAGGTGTCCCCCATCAGTGCCCCCCACAGCAGGTGTCCCCCATTAGAGCCTCCCAGCAGGTGTCCCCCATCAGAGTCCCCCCCAGCAGGTGTCCCCCATTATAGCCTCCCAGCAGGTGTCCCCCATCAGTGCCCCCCACATTTAGGTGTCCCCCATCAGTGCCCCCCACATCAGGTGTCCCCCATCAGAGCCCCCCCCCCACATCAGGTGTCCCCATCAGAGCCCCCCACATCAGGTGCCCCCCATCAGAGCCCCCCCACATCAGGTGTACCCCATCAGAGCCCCCCACATCAGGTGTCACCATAGATCAATACTTGTCCAATAGATCCCTGTAGCTCGGGTGCACTGGGAGCAGAAGCACATTACAGGGGGCGGGGCATACGTGGCATCTTTGGTTACTTGGAGGGTGGCATTCGGAGAGAATTTCTGGGAGTTCACGGGATGATTGGCAGCAGCTCCGGCCAACCCAGAAGCCTCTCATCACACCGCCTATGGGAGAAGAGCCAACACACGCAGAGGGGGCGGGGCAGACAGGAGACTGCTCCATGCACACCGGACAGAATTCATTAGTGGAGCCTAGTCCCGGAACGTGTTCTAGTACTAGGCTCCACTGTGGTACCCAGCCCGGATTCCGGGGACAGCGGGAGGTATGCGCTCTTGTCAGTTGCCAGCGCAGAGAGCAAGCGGGATGGGGAACCGCAGCACCGGCTACATGCGCTCCGCCTCTGGACACAGACAAGGAGGAGGGAGGGGAGCACTTTGGAGCTTCGGCGCCCCCACCTCTGCGGCGCCTGGGTGCTGAGCACCCCGTGCACCCTGCCTAGGATCGGCCCTGGCGCAGAATCAAGTAATATTACGTGATTTTTCATTTCAGCCACTAGGGGCTCGCCCCTGGTGCCGACGCACGTGCCCGGCGTTCGCGATCACCGCCGGGCACCTACGATCGCTCGTTACAGAGCGAGAACTGGGAGCGGTGTGTGTAAACACACCGCTCCCGGTCCTGTCAGGGGGAGAAATGACATTCAATGTATGAACAGCGATCTGTCATTTCCCCAAGTCAGTCCCACCCACCCCTACAGTTAGAACACACCCAGGGAACATGATTAACCCCTTCCTCGCCCCCTAGTGTTAACCCCTTCCCTGCCAGTGACATTTTTACAGTAATCAGTGCATTTTTATAGCACTGATCGCTATAAAAATTACATTGGTCCCAAAAATGTGTCAAAAGTGTCCGAAGTGTCCGCCGTAAGGTCGCGGTCACGATAAAAATCGCAGATCGCCGTCATTACTAATATAAAAAAAAATATTAATAAAAATGCAATAAAACTATCCCCTATTTTGTAGACGCTATAACTTTTGTGCAAACCAATCAATAAACGCTTATTGCGATTTTATTTTACGAAAAATAGGTAGAAGAATACGTATCGGCCTAAACTGAGGAAAAAATAGTTTTTTTTATATATTTTTGGGGATATTTATTATAGCAAAAAGTAAAAAATATTGCTTTTTTTCAAAATTTCGCTCTATTTTTGTTTATAGCGCAAAAAATAAAAACCGCAGAGGTGATCAAATACCACCCCTCTCTCCTGCACCCGTCAATCAACAATAGATAGATTCATGCGTTGCATGAATCTATCTGCATGAATCTATTTATCTATCAGTGCCGCCTATCAGTTCCCATCAGTGCCGCCTCATCGGTGCCCATCAGTGCAGCCATATCAGTGCCACCTCATCGGTGCCCATCAGTGCCGTCATATCAGTGCCACCTCATCGGTGCCCATCAGTGCCACCTCATCGGTGCCCATCAGTTCCGCCATATCAGTCCCCGTAATTGAAGAAGAAAACTTACTTATTTACAAAAAAAATTAACACAAAAAAAATGCAGAGGTGAGCAAATGCCACCAAAAGAAAGCTCTATTTGTGGGAAAGAAATTAAAAAAAAATGTTTGGGTACAGTGTAGCACGACCGCGCAATTGTCATTGAAAGTGCGACAGCGCTGAAAGCTGAAAATTGGCCTGGGCAGGAAGGTGCGTAAGTGACCCCCCGGTGTGGAAGGGGTTAAATAAACTCATCGATGTTCAGTTGTTGCCTTTTGAACAGAGTCAATAAGCCGATATTCATGAAGCTCGGAGCCATAAACCCTCCGCATAGCGAGAGAGCGCCGGAGTCTGACAATATAAATGAGTCTTTTGCGCTGTTCATGGTGCTGAATTTATAAGCCTAACAAATGCAGAATTTCTATATTTAACACACAAATATATCTAAAGTGTAAGCATGAGAACATAAATACAAAATGCTAAAAAGAATTTGTAGGTTCGGCATTTTTCCAGGATAAATCTTGGGTGGTATGTATTGCAAAAGACAAACATTGGGCCAGATCCACGTAGCGGATCGTAATTTTAGTCCGGCGTAGCGTATCGTATTAACGCTACGCCGCCGCAACTTTGAGAGGCAAGTGCTGTATTCACAAAGCACTTGCCTCTAAAGTTACGGCGGCGTAGCGTAAATCTGCCGGCGTAAGGGCGCTGAAATTCAAATGTTAAAGATGTGGGCGTGTTTTATGTTAATTTTACTTGACCCAACGTAAACAACGTTTTTTCTGAACGGCGCATGTGCCGTCCGTGGGGGCATCCCAGTGCGCATGCTCGAAATTAACCCGCAACAAGCCAATGCTTACGACGTGAACGTCATTCTACGCAAAGCCCTATTCGCGAACGACTTACGCAAACGACGTAAAATTTTCAAAATTCGACGCGGGAACGACGGCCATACTTAACATAGGATACGCCTCATATAGCAGGGGTAACTATACGCCGGAAAAAGCCGAACGCAAACGACGTAAAAAAATGCGCCGGCCGGACGTACGCTCGTGGATCACCGTATGTAGCTAATTTGCATACTCGGCGCGGAAATCGACGGAAACGCCACCTAGCGGCCAGCGTAAATATGCACCTTAGATCTGTCGGCGTACTAAGACGTACGCCAGGCGGATCTAGTCCAGCTTCAGGCGTATCTCTGTTTTGTGGATACAAAACAAAGATACGCTGGAGCAAACTAGAAGTTACGCGGCGTATTAATAGATACGCCAGCGTAACTTCTTCGTGGATCTGGCCCATTGTATCTATTTAAAGTATCGGGCCCGGATTCAAGTAGATTTGCGCATTTTTTACGGAGGCGCAGGGCAACGTTTTTGCCCTGCGCCCACGCAAACTTACTGCGCTGCCCTTCATTCACGGAGCAGTAGCTCCGTAAATTGCGTGGGCGCGCCGGCAAAATGCCCGGCGTAAGCGCGCGCAATTTAAATGATCCCGTAGGGGGCGGGAATCATTTAAATTAGGCGCGTTCCCGCGCCGAGCGTAGAGCGCATGCTCCGTCGGGAAACTTTCCTGACGTGCATTGCGGCAAATGACGTCACAAGGACGTCATTTGCTTCAAAGTGAACGTGAATGGCGTCCAGCGCCATTCACGATTCACTTACGCAAACTACGTAACTTTCAAATTTCGCGACGCGGGAACGACGGGTATACGTAGCATTGGCTGCCCCTGCTAATAGCAGGGGCAGCATTACGCAAAAACCGCCGTACGGAAACAACGTAAATTGCGTACGCAGGGCTCGTGCGAAACGTTGTGAATCGGCGTTAGTATGCAATTTGCATACTATACGCTGAGCACAACGGGGACGCCACCTAGCGGCCATCGCAAGAATGCAGCCTAAGATATGCGGGCATAAGAGCCTTATGCCGCGCAGATCTTAGGCTGCAGTCGGCGTAACGAGGTTCCTGAATCAGGAGCATTCGTTACGCTGGGGCAAGTAAGCAATTGCGCTGCGTAACTTATGGTTACACAGGCGCAATTGCTTCTTGAATCCAGGCCTCTAATTATAGTATGTATTTTGCACATTGTAATAGGTACTACTTCCACGTGGCATGTGTGGATGGTCCAATGGTCGTGCCACTGATCTTGATGGTAAAGTCATGCGGAGGGGATGGGGGAGGAGTTAATATTTCAAGCACAGTTTTAGGCTTCATGTACACGGGAGTTTTTTTTTACAACCGCTCCTGAACGATTTAACTTGACAAATAGTAACCCACGTTTAACCACTTAAGACCCGGACCATTATGCAGGTAAAGGACCCGGCCAGTTTTTGCGATTCAGCGCTGCAACGCTTTAACTGACGATTGCGCGGTCGTGCGACGTGGCTCACAAAAAAAATTGGCATCCTTTTTTCCCCACAAATAGAGCTTTCTTTTGGTGGTATTTGATCACCTCTGCGGTTTTTATTTTTTTGCGCTATAAACAAAAACAGAGCGACAATTTTGAATAAAATGCAATATTTTTTACTTTTTGCTATAATAAATATCCCCCAAAAATATATAAAAAAACTTTTTTTTTCCTCAGTTTAGGCCGATACATATTCTTCTACCTATTTTTGGTATGGATTTTAAGGGGAAACCTGCACAAAAAAAAAAAAGAAAAATTCATGGGGTTCCCCCCCAAAAATCCATTCCAGACCCTTATCCGAGCACGCAAACCTGGCAGGCCACAGGAAAATAGGGGGGACGAGAGAGTGGCCCCCCCTCCTGAACCGCACCAGGCCACATGCCCTCAACATAGGGAGGATGTCCCCATGTTGATGGGGACAAGGGCCTCATTCCCACAACCCTTGCCTGGTGGTTGTGGGGGTCTGCGGGCGGGGGGGCTTATCAGAATCTGGAAGCCCCCTTTAACACTGGGGACTCCCAGTTCCCGGCCCCCCTCTATGTGAATTGGTTGATTTCTCCCATGGACTTTTAAAGGGTGTTCCACGGGTGTTTCGAATATGCCACGAACACCCCACATTTTTGCTATTCGGTGAACAGGCGAACACCCGATGTTCGAGTCAAACTCATGTTCAACTCGAAAATGGAACTCATTCCTATCAGCAAGGTAGCAACTCATACAGTTGTGGACAAGGCCTTCAAGAAGCTTGAAGGAAAACCAGAGCAGGGAGATGGGCCTTAAGTTATTTAACCACTTCCCGCCCGGTCAATAGCAAATTGACGTCCGGGAAGTGGTTCAGTTATCCTGACTGGGCGTCTGATGACGCCCAGCAGGAAAACATGCCGGCGCGCGCAATGGGTGATGCGGGGTGTCAGTCTGACACCCTGCATCTCCGATCTCGGTAAAGAGCCTCCGGCGGAGGCTCCTTACCACGTGATCAGCTGTGTCCAATCACGGGTGATCACGAT
The DNA here is from genome assembly GCF_905171775.1 of Rana temporaria. NCBI lineage: Eukaryota > Metazoa > Chordata > Amphibia > Anura > Ranidae > Rana > Rana temporaria. Next base: position 477,405,199 of record NC_053492.1, on the reverse strand, counting down.
GTAAACAGGAAGAGCCGTTGATCGGCTCTTCCTCACTCGCGTCTGACACACACTAGTGAAGGAGAGATGATCGGCGGCTCTCCTGACTGGGGGGTATACGCTAATTGTTTATCAGTGCAGCCCCCCCGCGGATGCCCACACTGGACCACCAGGGCCAGGGCCGTCTTTAATATGGTTTGGGCCCAGGGCAAACATTTTTTTTGGGCCCCCCTCCAGCTTATTTTGGGCCTGGCTGGTTCACATGTATGTGTTTTGGTCCTCATTTGTGCAGGCATAGCAGCCCATTGATTTGAATGGGCCGCCATGCCTTTGTTTCCTGCAGAAAAAGGTGCATTCAGCATTTGAAAAATACAGTTACCTTGAAATCCATTCTGCTTTTGCGCCATGCTACTTACCTGCAGTTCTTGCACACACAAACGCACTGTGTTTTTAAAAGCGTGACCTAAACATCTAAAAATGCAGCAAGTTTGACAGTGCGGGAACTGCAGATAAGTCACAGCAGACAGCAGAATGGACAGACAGTGCTGTATTTCAGTGCTTGATGGGCATAGGCGTGCCGTGTGCGCAGCCTATTACATGAGGCATGCGCTTTTCTTTGCAGGAAACGCAGGCATGGCGGCCCATTCAAATGAATGGGCTGCTATGCCTGCGCAAATGTGGGCCGCCAAAACACATACATGTGAACCAGCCAGGCCTAAAATAAGCCCATCAAGCAGTTAAATACAGACAGTAATGCCATGTGCTCTGAGGCCTTACTCAGCCTGGACTGCAGGTCTGGTCTGTGATTTAAAGAGTTCCTCTATTTTACACATGGCATGGCATGGGGTCCCATGGTGCTAAAGCAGAATGGACAGAAGGTGCTGTGATCCCCATGCCATGCCATGTGTAAAATAGAGGAACTTTTTAAAACACTGACCAGACCTGCAGTGAATCATCAAATATTATAAAGACTTTGGGCACACTCTACAGAAAACTTCAATTTACAATATAGATTAGCAAACAGTGACATACCTTGAGGAGCAGGACATGAAGAAGTCAGCCTCGGGAAGAGCAAACTGGGGATGTTATAAAATCCCATTCTAATTCACTTTTATATACAAGCAGCACCCAGTGGCAGGAAGGGAGAAGTGCATGTCTAAAGGGAAGCCACCAGGGGTGCTGTACATTTTAAAACACTGGGAAGGGAAGCAGTACTGTCACTGGCTGCGTGCCGCTGATGATTTTCAGCCTGATTTGTGGGCAGCACAGGGGCTTAACGGGCGACAGGGCCGCCATCAGGAATTATGGGGCCACTTACACAGCTTCAGGCATGGGCCCCCTGGAGCAGAGAACCGGGATGGGGGGGTGCTGCCGCCTGAAATTGAGAAGCAGGGGGGGGCTGCCCCGAATTTAGAAGCGGGGGCCCTTTACAAAAAAGAAATAAACAAAAATATATATAAAAAAAAGGGGTGTAGCCATCCTCTGGGCCCTTTAATAAAAAGAAAAAAATAAATAAAAAATATATATAAAATATATATTTTAAAAAGGGGGTTGCAATCTGGGACCATGGGGACCTCTGGGCCCTTTAATAATTTTTTTTAATAAAAATAAATTACAAAAAAAAAGGGGGTTGCCATCCGGGACCTCTGGGCCCTTTAATAAAAAATAAAAAATATATATATATAAAAAAGAAACGTTTATAAAAAATAAAAAAAAGGGGGGGTTGCCATCCAGGGACCTGGGGACCTCTGGGCCCTTCAATAAAAAAAAATATATAAACAAAAATAAAAAAATAAACATTTATAAAAAAAATAAAGGGTGTTTGCCACATGGGGACCTCTGAGCCCTTTAATAAAAAAAAAAAAATATATATTAATTTTTTTTTAAATTTAAAAATAGATAAAAAAAGGGGCATTGCCATCTGGGGGTTGCTTTGGGCCCCCAACAGTGACAGGGCCCAGGGCACCTGCCCCATTTGCCCTGCGGTAAAGACGGCCCTGACCAGGGCCACAAGGGAAGGGGGCAACATGTGGATGGCCAGTTAAGTACCCCATGGCCATCCACATATTAAAAAATATTCACAATACATGCCAATCAGTGCCCACAAACGGGCACTGACTGGCAACGTGGGCACTGACTGTCAAAATATAAAACAAGTGATGCCCAGCAATGCCACCATCAGTATCATCAGTGCCACCCCTCAGTGTCCATCAGTGCCACCTCTCAGTGCCCATCCATGCCCATCAGTTCATACCTAGTAGTGCCCACCAGTGTTAATCTGTGCCACCTCTTTCTTTTGTAGAGGGAGGGGGAGGGTAACAGGGAGGAGTTAAGTAGAAGGAAAAGAGAAGTTATACAAAACCAGAAAAGAAGTGGGAGGGGGGGATGGGATGGAGGGGGGGGGGGCTCTCCATCTCTCTCTTCCTTCTCTGCCATAGTCTATTTAAGTGGATGATATGAAATGATGATATGCAACGTAAAACTTGAAATAAATAAAGAATTATAAAAAAAATCTGTGCCACCTATTAGTGCCACCCATAAGTACCCATGAGTGCTGCCTATGAGTGCCCATCAGTGCCGCATACCAGTGCCGCCTATCAGTGTCCATCAGCGCCACCTATCAGTGACCATCATCAGTGCCACCTCATTGGTGCCACCTCATCGTTGCCCATCAGTGCCGCCTTATCAGTGCAGCCATATCAGTGCCCATAATTGAAGAAGAAAACGTACTTATTTACGAAAAAAAAAATTTTATTTGTTGCGCAAAAAATAAAAATCGCAGAGGTGATCAAATACCACCAAAAGAAATCTCTATTTGTGGGAACAAAATGCAAAAAAAATTGTCTGGGTACAGTGTGGTGTGACCGCGCAATTGTCATTCAAATTGCGACAGCGCTGAAAATTGGCTTGGGGACTCAGGGACAGTGCGTATGTGCCTGGTATTGAAGTGGTTAAATAGGTGGGGTCCGGTCAGGGCCGCATTTGCTCTCCCTGCCGCCCCAAGGCCAGGTTCCGCAATGCACTCCCTCCCCGCCAACCGTACTACCCCCCCCCCCCAAATCAACGGAGAATGGCAACCGGATGGCAGGCACGGTTAGTTGAAATATTTTTTTTCTTACTTTTTTACTACTTTTTTTTTTTTTTATTTGTAGCTTGTCGCTTACTTTTTTTTTATTTTTGTATAATTTTCTTATTATTTTTCTTATTCTTTACTTATTAATTACTTTTTTTATTTTATTAATTTAATTATTATTTCTTATTATTTATTTATTTTTTTTAATCAATTTTTTTTCACTTAACTTTTTTGCTATCATACAGGAGAAAACAATTCCCTGTGTGATAGCAATTGGAGGTGACAGGTTCTCTTTATTGACCCTGTCACCTCCAAAACAGGAGTCCTAGCACTGTGCTAGAACTCCTGTCACAGCTGAGATGGGAAGAGCACAGCTCACCCCTCTCACTGTGTACATCGGCAGCAGGGACAGGAGACGGACTCGGTGGCCGGGGGGAGGACGGAGTCCCGAAGACAGAGCCAGCAGAGATAGGTATGTGGGGTGGGGGGGGGGAGAGGGGAGGACGGACGGGAGCACATTTTTTCGAAGTGACTTTGGCGACATCGCCGCAATCACTTGTTAACGAGCGAGCGGATTCCCCCATAACTTACCGCCCTTAACCGTATGTTACGGGCGTCGGGGGAATCCATGCCACTGCCGCCCCTTGGCGCCCTGCCGCCCCAAGGCCTGGTCTCAGTGGCATTGTGGGAAATCCGGGCCTGGGTCCGGTGAGGGTATTTTTTTGAAGCATGGGGGTAACCAGCGCATGTTTTGCCGCGGAAAGGAAAAGGTGCCGCAGGAGAGGGAGCGGTTGAAGATGTGGGATGAGAGTTGAGGATAGGACAGGACGGTGGCGCCACATAGCGCTCCGGTTGCTGCACACTGACTAACTTGTATGACTTTGTCGCAAATGAAGTGCTCGCTGGATCCCGCTAGCAGTTCGCAGTTCACTAATCTTACAACGACTGGGAATTGTATTTTAACAACGGTTATTAGAATGAGCGACCATATGGTGAATGGTCTTCAGGATTTCAATGCCTTCCATCCGACGACTTTCCATTATAACCTATAAAATGAGCGCAATCACCATTTAATGTTATACATGTACATTTCTATGTAGCCGCGTGATTGTATCCATAGACTTTTCTCTCGCCGCGGAATACGGTTATCAGTAGGAACTCTTCAGCCTGTCAGAAGAGGAGAAAAGACCCCGGAGTTCGAAATAATAATAAAAAAAAAAAACTATAATGTAACACCGGCACCCCGAGCAAATGGAAACGGCAGGCTGTTATTACCGCGGTATAATAACGCCGCCGAGGAAATGTTCCGCTGCATAATGCAAATACAAAGGCCATTGACTTTGACCTGGAATCTTTCCAGCGAATGAGAACGAGAATCGCGTATCAGAAGCAATCTGCAATAATAAAGACACACAAAAGGAAAACTGGATAGGCAACGCAAAGCGCCGCCGACGCCGAAATGTCACACCTGACGTCTTACACAATTCTCCCGGGCAACAGAAAAGTTTACAGAAAAGAATAAAAAATAAAAGGGTCGCGATGATTGGGTTCAATAATAATGACAGGGACGGTGTTATCATAAAAACAAAAGTATAGAGGACATTTAAATGAGGCTCGCGTCTTCTGAAGCGCAACAATCGCTCCTGATTAGGTCGCCACAGGTGGGAGTATTCGTATTATAGACAGTTTTTGCTTCTTTTTTTTTGTTTTTCTTTCAGTTTAAGTCAAGAAAACGATACATTTCAGGTAGGTTTTTATTTCTCTTGTGATCCCATTGGAAAGATTTTTCTTCACTTTAACCACTTAAAGTGGAGGTTCCCCCAAAAACTTAGGGCCAGATTCACAAAAGAGATACGACGGCGTATCTCCTGATGCGCCGTCGTATCTCTGAGATACGATTGTCGTATCTATGCGCCTGATTCATAGAATCAGGTTACGCATAGATAGCCCTAAGATCCGACAGGTATCACTGTGTTACACCGTCGGATCTTAGGATGCAATTCTAGGCCGGCCGCTAGGTGGCGATTCCATTGCGGTCGGCGTAGAATATGCAAATGACTAGTTACAGCGATTCACGAACGTACGCTTTACCCGTCGCTCTAAATTTACGTAGTTTCTGTAGAGATACGTCGCGTAAAACTAAGCATGCCCTCTAGGTGGTCTAACCAATGTTAAGTATGGCCGTTGTTCCCGCGTCAAATTTTTTAATTTCACGTCGTTTGCGTAAGTCGTCCGTGAATGGTGCTGGACGCCATTTACGTTAACGTCGAAACCAATGACGTCCTTGCGACGTCATTTAGCGCAATGCACGTTGGGAAATTTTAGGGACGGAGCGTGCGCAGTACGTTCGTCGCGGGAACGCGCCTAATTTAAATGGTCCCCGCCCCATTTGAATTAGGTGGGCTTGCGCCGGGCGGATTTACGCTACGCTGCCGCAAGTTTACAGGTAAGTGCTTTGTGAATCAAGCACTTACGCTGTAAACTTGCTGCGGTGTAATGTAAATGGGATACGTTATGCCGCCGCAGCGTAACGCAATTGTATGTGAATCTGGCCCTTAATTTTTAACATTAGATTGAGGCCCGTTTTGTGAAGGGTAATCGGGTGTTTTTTTTAAATCGAAGCAGTACTTACCGTTTTAGAGAGCGATCTTCTCCGCCGCTTCCGGGTATGGGCTGCGGGACTGGGCGTTCCTATTTGATTGACAGTCTTCCGACAGGCTTCCGTCGGTCGCATACATCGCGTCACGATTTTCCGAAAGTAGCCAAACGTCGGTGCGCAGGCGCCGTATAGAGCCGCGCCGACGTTCGGCTTCTTTCGGCTACTCGTGATGCGATGTATGCGACCGTCGGAAGCCTGTCAATCAAATAGGAATGCCCAGTCCCGAAGACCCATACCCGGAAGCGGCGGAGAAGATCGCTCTCTAAAACGGTAAGTACTGCTTTGATTTAAAAAAAACACCCGATTCCCCTTCACAAAATGAGCCTCAATCTAATGTTAAAAATTGTTTTTCGGGTGAACTCCCGCTTTAAGGACCCCTTCACGCCGATATACGTCGGCAGAATGGCACGACTGGGCACAATCACGTACCAGTACGTGTCTCTTTAAGCCCAGCCGCGGGGTCGCGAGTCCGCGGACTCGAACTTTTTAGGAATGAATTTTCTCTGAATTGCCGGGGAGCCGACAATTCATTATAGCCGCGAGTGATTTTTAAATGACTTTTTTTCCTTAAGAAATTACACTTTGTGCAGAGACAGTTCTAAGCACGGGAAACATGCGCCACTTCACAGGCATACTATACACCCCCCCCCTAGGTACGAAATGTAAAGGAATATTTCACTTTTATTGTTTCACTTTAAGCATTATTAAATTCACTGCTCCCGAAAAAACGGGCGTGTTTAAAAAAAAAAATTTGCATTGATACATGTCCCCTGGGGCAGGACCCAAGTCCCCGGAGTCCCGCGATCGGTTACAGGAGCTGAAGAAGGGGGAGAGCTGTGTGTAAACACACCTTCCCCGTTCTTCACTGTGGCGCTGTCATTGATTGTCCGTTCCCTGATATAGGGAAAGACGATCACTGACGTCACTGGTCCAGCCACACCCCCCCTACAGTTAGAATCACATATGAGGTCACACTTAACCATTACAGCGCCGCCTAGTGGTTGACTCCTAAACTGCAATTGTAATTTTCACAGTAATCAGTGCACTTTTATAGCACTTTTTGCTGTGACAATGACAACGGTCCCAAAAATGTGTCAAAATTGTCCGACGTGTCCGCCATAATGTCGCAGTCACGAAAAAAATCACTGATCGCCGCCATTAGTAGTAAAAAAAAAAAAAGTTTCCCTCAAATGCAGCCAGTTTCCCCCCAAATGCAGACAGTTTGTCCCCCAAATGCAGACAGTTTCCCCTCAAATGCAGCCAGTTACCCCCCAAATGCAGCCAGTTTCCCCCGAAATGCAGCCAGTTTCCCCCAAATGCAGCCAGTTTCTCCCCAAATGCAGACAGTTTCCCCCCAAATGCAGCCAGTTTGTCCCCCAAATGCAGCCAGTTTCCCCCCAAATGCAGCTAGTTTTCCCTCAAATGCAGCCAGTTTCCCCCCCAAATGCAGCCAGTTTTCCCCTCAAATGCAGCCAGTTTCCCCCCAAATGCTTCCATTTTCCCCCTAAATGCAGCCAGTTGTCCCCCAAATGCAGCCAGTTTCACCTCAAATGCAGCCAGTTTTCCCCTCAAATGCAGCCAGTTTGTTCCCAAATGGAGCCAGTTTCCACCCAGCCCGGCACTTGCCTTCCGCCGTCCTCCTCCACACTCCCTCCGCTTCCTCGATGTCTTCTCCCGTCCTCAATGTCGCTTCAGCCAATAAGGTGACCGGTAACCAGACCCCGGGCACCTGATTGGCTGAGAGGCGGGTCAGTGTTAGGCAAGCGATTCCCTAACACAGCATGGTGTAGCCGTGCGCCTGCTGTTTAACCATTTGGAAGCCAGCTAGAGCCCACAGGCTCTAATCAGGAAGCCTATTAGAGCCTCTGGCTCTAATCAGGCACTTCCAAAACACACCCACCGCTTTTATTCAGATGACCGGCGCTCAACAGGGGGACGGACACCTGAATAGTGGGCGGCAGCGGAGACAATAGATAAATTCATGCAATGCAGGAAGCTATGTATTGTTGAGTGACGGGTGCAGGAGAGAGAGGGGGTGGCACTCTTGCGCCCACTATGGACGCACCGCCACTGCTCAGCACAGAAAGCTCTGCCAACCATGGACACGTGAGGTGTGCAGGCATTAAAGTCCACCTTCTTTGCCTCTGAACATGTGCGTTGCGTGAGCGGCAAGAGGATAACCAACGTTTTCTAGTCTGCAGTTTTGCCCCTGTAATTATTTTGTTGCCTCAGTGGACATCAGAACCACATGATACCGATAGATAATCTGCTTCACATGGATGGGTTCTTCTGCTTTCTGACTCTCCTCCGTTCTACCCGTTAGAAGTAATTATACCTTCAGTGAGTGAGTTGGGTGCACTGGAGCCTCCCCGCGTTTTCCGTCAGTCATTCCAAGCTCTTCATGTAAATTCCGTCTTCTTCTGCTCCTGGATGTCATTTTCACCTGAGTGCGGACCATGCATCAATGTGCCGGCCTCCAATAACTCGACTGAAACCTTAATTCTCTATGTGGGAGAGGAGAGCGCTGGCGAATGCCGACACCTGACTCTCCGACAAACACGTTGGATGTCCAATCTCATTTCTGTCAACTGGCCGACGAGAGGCCATTTGTCTTCCATTGAAACATTATGAATCATGCATAGAGCTCCATTCCAACTTATCTCAGCTGTGCTGCAATTGCAGTTTTTCCCATGGATGTGAATTGTTTTATATAATGTGGTTTGGCCTTTACATTTCACCCAGTAGTGTGAAAGTAGAAGTAGGTGGCATTCAGTGTGATGAAGCGCCACTATAAATCATCGCCATGTTCTTGTTTTCTCTTCACCTTTTTTCATCCCCTGATCTCAGCGTTGTTCCCTTTGTAGACTCTTTCATGTCCATGTAGGCATGGGCGGGCGCACAGTGTGCCCAGGCACACCCTAATCACCCCAATGCGCAGGGCCGATCCTAGAGTCACAGACGCCTGGGTGCAGAAATATTTCTGGCGCCCCCACCAGAGATGTATTATGGCCTAGGCCGACAAGGCCCAGGCCTAGGGCGGCACTTTGTGGGGGGCGGCGAAAAAGCCCCCTGTGCTCATCCCACTCTGTCCCCCTGTGCTCATCCCACCCTTTCCTCATCCCACCCTGTCCCCCTGTGCTCATCCCACCCTGCCCCCCTGTGCTCATCCCACCCTGTCCCTTTGTGCTCATCCCACCCTGTCCCCCTGTGCTCATCCCACCCTGTCCTCATCCCACCCTGTCCCCCTGTGCTCATCCCACCCTGTCCTCATCCCACCCTGTCCCTCTGTGCTCATCCCACCCTGTCCCCCTGTCCTCATCCCACCCTGTCCCCCTGTGCTCATCCCACCCTGTCCCCCTGTCCTCATCCCACCCTGTCCTCATCCCACCCTGTCCCCCTGTGCTCATCCCATCCTGTCCTCATCCCACCCTGTCCCCCTGTGCTCATCCCACCCTGTCCCCCTGTGCTCATCCCACCATGTCCCCCTGTCCTCATCCCACCCTGTCCCCCTGTGCTCATACCACCCTGTCCCCCTGTCCTCATCCCACCCTGTCCCCCTGTGCTCATCCCACCCTGTCCCCCTGTCCTCATCCCACCCTATCCCTCTGTGCTCATCCCATGAAAATGACAGGACGAGTCTTAAAAAGGAAGGGGTGCGTCATATATAAAGCAGGGGGTGCGCAAGTTTCACCAGGCCTAGGGCAGCACAAAACCTAAATACACCCCTGGCCCCCACATGTGCGTGGCCATAACTCCTCCCCTTTACACATGTTTCTATGGCTACGACTCAAACACAGAGATGCTCCCCTTCGAAGTCTTCATTAGTGTCCCCCCATCAGAGTCCCCCCCAGCAGTTGCCGCCCATCAGAGCCCCCCACAGCAGGTGTCCCCCATCAGAGCCCCCCTCCAGCAGTTGCCCCCCATCAGAGCCCCCCTACAGAAGGTGTCCCCCATCAGAGCCCCCCACTGCAGTTGCCCCCCATCAGAGCCCCCCCACAGCAGGTGTCCCCATCAGAGCCCCCCCCCACATCAGGTCAGATCAGTACTTGTCCAATAGATCCCTGTAGCTCGGGCGTGCTGGGAGCAGATGCACATTACAGGGGGCGGGGCATACGTGGCATCTTTGGTTACTTGGAGGGTGGCATTCGGAGAGCATTTCTGGCAGTGCACGGGATGATTGGCAGCAGCTCCGGCCAACCCAGAAGCTTCTCATCACACCGCCTATGGGAGAAGAGCCGACACACGCACAGGGGGCGGGGCAGACAGGAGATTGCTCCATGCGCACCGGACAGAATTAATTAGTGGAGCCTAGTGCCGGGAACATGTTCCGGTACTAGGCTCCGCTGTGGTACCCAGCCTGGATTCCGGGGACAGCGGGAGGTATGCGCTCTTGTCAGTTGCCAGCGGAGAGAGCAAGCGGGATGGTGAACCACAGCACCCGCTACATGCACTCTGCCTCTGGACACAGACAAGGAGGAGGGAGGGGAGCACTTTGGAGCTTCGGCGCCCCCACCTCTGTGGCGCCTGGGTGCGGAGCACACCGTGCATCCTGCCTAGGATCGGCCCTGCCCATGCGAATTAGTGTTATCACTCTGTGTAGCAGCAGGAACATGGGAAAGATCTCTCTCTTACCGGCTCTGCCATACGAGAAGTGTTTATGCTCTTCTCTTCCACTGTGCCGGCAGGCAGTTCAATGTGCCAGGGTTATACGTATATATATACGTAGACACACACACACACGTGTGTTTGAGCTTAAGGGTGCACACCCTAATGCAATAGGCTGCGCACAACTATACATGTAGGTTAGTGTTGGGCTGCAGTTTGTCGCTGACCTGAAGGCTGCGTTGTGCCACTTCTTTAGGCTGTCAGGAAACCATTAGGGGTGTCAGGGACATGGCCGTCGCAGTACTGGCAATGTTGCCCAGAACCTCCATGGACGCTCATGGAGGGTTCCGAGATGTGCACGAGCGTGCGCAGCGCATCAGCGTGCAGTGATGCGCACCGACGTGTTGCGCGGAAGCGCGCAAGTGGCGTGACTGACGTTGGCGCCAATGGCCCTATTTAAATCAGCCTGTGACTGCTGGACAGCGCTGGATTATCTCTTCAGTTTCCTGTGTACCTAGACCTTGTTCCTTGATCCGTACCTGTCTGTTGTGACCCGGCTTGCCCTGACCTCGCTTCCTGTTCTCCTCGTTTTGACCCTCGGCCTGCTTCTGGACTCTGCTTCTGCTTCCTGACCCCCCGGTTTGACCCTCGGCTTGTACCTGGACCCTGCTCCTGTATGACCTTGGCTCACCCCTGCACCTGCTCTGGACTGACCTACCTGTGTATGACCCCCGGCCTCATTTGAAAGAGTCCAATGGCCATTGAGATGCACATTTTTTTATTCAGAGCAACAGAATTCTTTATAGTCTGTAAATATAGTGATTTACAAACCCTTCGACCCGTCGCCAACCATTCCGAAACATTGCACAGACACGCCTGAGCGCCCCCCCCCAGGTAGCTGACATGATAACAGTTTGTAATTATAAATACGAATGTGTTTTCTATAAGAAAATAAGTCTAATCATTTGTTTACGGCTGTTTTTGTTTTACTGGTGAAATATATTTTCCTTTCCAGTTAATTTAAGTTAATGAGAAAAGTCTCCGGGAAAACGTCTCCTATCTAAACCGTTTTATTGATAATACGCCGAAGCGCAAAGGAAACAATTATAACACGTGCGAGACGCCGCGGACCTTTCCATTCCGTGCGCCAAGAGGGCCCCCATTTGCTCCGGCTTTCAATTATAAAGTCATTTGTGCGGCGAGGGGGCAGCTGGAAGACGGTAATACACGGCGAGCGCCTCTCACCGCCTTGTCAACCTCTCTGCATTCCTTCTTCATTAGTTATCCAAATTGCAGCGTTTTCCAAATTACCTTGTGAAGAATTGTGAGGATCGGGTGGGGTGGGGGGGGTGGGGACCCTTTCATGGCCAGAAACCAGTGAGGCCGAGGTGCCCAAACCAAATTTAGTGTCATCAGTACGTGACGGTTAACTCGGCAATTATTAAATGAATTAATTAACAATTATTCATTTAACAATAATGACAATTATTTATTCTGTGACTAATTTGCCATTTTCACAATGGCGGTCCATCAGTGTTGCCAACCGTCCGTATTTTTACGGACAGTTTGTAAAAACGGAGGCAGGGGGTGATGGTGGCTGCGGTGACACCGCAGAGGGGGGTGGAGGCAGGGGGAGATTGTGGCACCGCAGAGGGGGTAAAGGTGGCAGAGGGGGATGGAGGCAGGGGGTGAGGTGACTAAATAATTTGCCCTCATTATATCGAAAATAACAAAAATATGTTTTTTTACCTTAACCACTTTAGGACCCCTTCACGCCAATATACGGCAGAATGGCAAGGGCTGGGCACATCTACATACCTGTACGTGGGCCTTTAAGCCCAGCCGTGGGGTCACGCGCGAGCACGCGACCCGGTCCGAAGCTCCGTGACTGCGGCCGCGGGACCCGCGGACCTGATCGCCGCTGGAGTCCCGCGATCGGTCCCCGGAGCTGAAGAACGGGCAGAGCTGTGTGTAAACACACCTTTCCCGTTCTTCACTGTGGCGGCGTCATCGATCGTGTGTTCCCTGATATAGGGAAATACAATCAATGACGTCACACCTACAGCCACACCCCCCTACAGTTAGAAACACATACAAGGTCACACATAACCCCTTCAGCGCCCCCTTGTGGTTAACTCCCAAACTGCAATTGTCATTTTCACAGTAATCAGTGCATTTTTATAGCATTTTTTGCTGTGAAAATGACAATGGTCCCAAAAATGTGTCAAAATTGTCCGAAGTGTCCGCCATAATGTCGCAGTCACGAAAAAAATCGCTGATCGCCGCCATTAGTAGTAAAAATAAAATAATTAAATAAAATGCAATAAAACTATCCCCTATTATGTAAACGCTATACATTTTGCGCAAACCAATCGATAAACGCTTATTGCGATTTTTTTTTACCATAAATATGTAGAAGAATACGTATCGGCCTAAACTGAGGAAAATGTTTTTTTTATATATTTTTGGGGGATATTTATTATTGCAAAAAGTAAAAAATATTCATTTTTTTTTCTAAATTGTGACTCTATTTTTGTTTATAGCGCAAAAAATAAAAACCGCAGAGGTGATCAAATACCACCAAAAGAAATCTCTATTTGTGGGGAAAAAGGACGCCAATTTTGTTTGGGAGCCACGTCGCACGACCGCGCAATTGTCAGTTAAAGCGACGCAGCGCCGAATTGCTAAAAAACTGGCCGGGTCCTTTTCCTGCCTAAAGGTCCGGGTCTTAAGTGGTTAAAGAAACTTTAGTATCACTTTATTGTTTTTAATGGTTGTTTTTTTTAAGAATGTTTCAATAAAAGAAAGTATACATTTTTTTATATCTTGTGGTTTTGGTGCATCAAAAAAAGAAATTCCAAACCTTTTGTCTTGATTTTGGTTTTATAAATAAATCCCTTGATGTCCTTTTTCGGTGGTGATGACATCTTTGTACATTTCTCTGAGCTCTAGAAATGAAAGAATTGAAAAGAAAATGAATCTAAAAAAATGGCGCGGCGCCCCCGATGGTCTTTCAATTATTCTGCGAGTTCAGAAGACTTGATTCGGGTCCAGTAACAAAAAAAAAAAAGTCAATTTTTTTTTTTTTTTTAATCAGCGGCAGATCGAGTCCCCGGGGGGAACGCTGAGCATTTTATCCAGACGCTTCTAAAAAAGGCGCTTAATTATTTTTCACCCGCCGCTAATGAAAAAAAATAAAATTCTCCCGTAAAAAAAAAAAAGAGATGCGTCCCCTCGTCCCCCTTTCAGCCGCCGTAAATGTTTTAGGATCGACGTCTCTCTTTTAGCTCCGCTCAGCACTAACGCATAATTCGGAAGACTGCTGACGTCCCTTTCCGGGAGAAAGTTGGCGAGTTCAGAAATATAAACGCATTTCAAGCGGCCCAACTTTTCTTTTAACCGGATTTTCTTTATTGTTTTTGTGGCTGATAGGCGATCCTCTGACAAATCTTTCCCCGGCTCGCTCGCGTACGGACGCCGTCTTGCTGCAGTCTTTAGGCGCGCAAAGAAAATGAAATCTGATCGCGATGTATAAAACCGAAGAAGAGACGGGCTAAGACTTATGCCGCGTACACACGATCATTTTTCGGGTTGTAAAAAAAAAAAAATGTTTTCATCATCTAGAAAAAACGACGTTTTTTCCAACTTCATCATTAACCCCTTCCATACCGGGGGGCACTTACGCACCTTCCTGCCCAGGCCAATTTTCAGCTTTCAGCGCTGTTGCACTTTGAATGACAATTGCGCGGTCGTGCTACACTGTACCCAAACAATTTTTTTATAATTTTTTCCCCACAAATAGAGCTTTCTTTTGGTGGTATTTGATCACCTATGCGATTTTAATTTTTTGCGCAACACCTAAAAGTAGACTTTATTTTTTTGTAAATTTTTTGGGTAAATAAGTAAGTTTTCTACTTTGATTACGGGCACCGATGAGGTGGCACTGATGGGCACCGGTGAGGCGGCACTGAAGGGCACCGGTGAGGTGGCACTGTTGAACACTAATAGGTGGCACTGATGGGCACTGATAGGCGGCGCTGGTATGCGGCACTGATGGGCACTCATAGGTGGCACTGATGGGCACTCATAGGCAGCACTGGGCACTCATAGGCGACACTGATGGGCACTAATGGGCGGCACTTATGGGTGGCACTGATGGGTACTTATGGGTGGCACAGATGGGCACTGATAGGTGGGCACTGGGCATGGATGGGCACTGAGGGGTGGCACTGATGGACACTGATGGGTGGCACTGATGGCATTGCTGGGCATCACTTGTTTGTCCCAGTGCCAGTGCCAGTCCCATGTTGCCAGTCAGTGCCCCATGGGCACTGATTGGCATCTATTCTCTTTTTTTTTCTGCCCTTCCCTGGTGGTCCAGTGTGGGCATCCGAGGGGGGCTGCACTGATAAACAATCAGCGCAAACCCCCCCTGTCAGGAAAGCCGCCGATCGGCTCTTCCTGTTTACATCGTGATCAGCCGTGATTGGACACCGCTGATCACGTGGTAAAGAGTCTCCGCCGGAGTCTCTTTACCGAGATCGGAGATGCAAAGTGTCAGACTGACATCCCGCATCACCGATCGCCGCGCTGCGCCGGCGTGTAATCCTGCCTGACGTCAATAGACGTCCAGTCAGGATTTCACAACCACTTCCCGGACGTCAATTGTCTATTGACCGGGCGGGAAGGGGTTAAAACGACGTTGCCCACACACGATCGTTTTAAAAAAATGCTCTAGCAAAGCGCAGTGACGTACAACACGTACGACGGCACTACAAAGGGGAAGTTCCGTGCGGATGGCGCCACCCTTGGGGCTGCTTTAGCTGATTTCCTGTTAGTAAAAGACGATTTGCGCTTTTCTGTCTGTTATAGCGTGACGAATGTGCGATCTCCATTATGAATGGTAGTTTTACCAGAACGAGCGCTCCCGTCTCATAACGTCGTTTTAGCCCACACACGGCCATTTTTTACAACCCGAAAAACGACATTGTTTAAAACGTTGTTAAAAAAATGCAGAATGTTCAAATTATTTTTTTTGTCGTTTTGTTTTTTACAAGCTGAAAAATGATCGCGTGTACGCGGCATTATACTTTACCGGAAAAAATCTTAAGGAAGACCGAACGCTGAGGGATCTGTTTGTCCAATGATCGGATTTACGGTGTGGCCAGTGGCAGTCGGTGGAATTTTTTTTTGGGGGGGGGGGGGGTGGCAAACATTATGCCATCTCCCCCATCAATCGGTTGGTCGGTGGGACGGTCGGTCGCACTTACCCCATCGCGGCTTCCCATGCTCGGCGGCGGCCTCCTGTTCTCCTGCTCTCTGCTGCGTCGGGGGGTTTAATTAAGCCCGCCTAATTCAAATGTGGAAGATGTGGGAGTGTGTTATGTAAATTTATTGTGACCCCACGTAAATGGCGCTTTTTACGAACGGCGCATGCGTCGTCCGTGAAAGTATCCCAGTGCACAAAAAGCCTTACGTAAACGGTGTATCTGTACTGCGACGGCCGGACGTACGTTCGTGAATTGGCGTATCTAGCTGATTTACATATTCTAGGCGTAAATCAGCGTACACGCCCCTAGCGGCCAGCGTAAATATGCAGTTAAGATACGACGGCGTAAGAGACTTTCGCTGGTCGTATCTTATACAAATTCTTTGAATCAGGCGCCAAGATACGACGCCTCACACTCAGAGATACGACGGCGTATCTGGAGATACACCTTCGTATCTCCTACGTGAATCTGGGCCCAAATGTCCCTATTTCTTCTGAGAAATCCTCACTTCCTGTTCTTCTGTCTGTAACTCCACACCGTAATGCGAGGCTTTCTCCCTGGTGTGGAGTGTCGTGCTCGCCCCCCTCTCTTGGACTACAGGAGCTTATGCTTATGCTTTTACTTTTGCAGGAAACAAAAAAAGAAGTAAAAACCCGTCAGGGATTTCTTCCTCTTTAACCACTTCCTGCCGGTCGTACGACTATATACGGCCGCAGTGTGATTGCCAATCTCCGGGATGCCGTCTATATACGGCCTCCAGCCACTGGGGGGCGCGCGCGTGCCTGCCGCATCACTGAGATGCCGATGCGCGTGCCTGGCGGCCGCGATGTCCGCCAGGCGCCCGCGATCGGCGGTTACAGAGACAAGGACGTGGATCTGTGTGTGCAAACACACAGATCCACATCCTGTCAGGGAGAGAGGAGACCGATCTGTGTCTCTTGTACATAGAGATACAGATCGGTCACCTCCCCCAGTCAGTCCCCTCCCCCCACAGCTAGAAACACTATGCAGGGCACACATTTAACCCCTTTCTCACCCCCTAGTGTTAACCCCTTCCCTGCCAGTCACATTTATACAGTAATTAGTGCATATTTATAGCACTGATCACAGTATAAATGTGAATGGTGCCAAAAATGTGTCAAAAGTGTCCGATGTGCCCGCCATAATGTCGCAGTCCCAATAAAATCCGCAGATCGCCGCCATTACTAGTAAAAAAAAATAATAATAATAATTCTGTCCCTTATTTTGTAGGCGCTATAACTTTTGCGCAAAAAAGTCGCTTATTGCGATTTTTCTTCTTTTTTTACCAAAAATATGTAGAAGAATACGTATCGGCCTAGACTGAGAATTTTTTTTTTTTTTTTTTTTAATTGGGATATTTATTATAGCAACAAGTAAAAAATATAGGGCCATATTCTCATAGAAGTTACGATGGAGTATCTCAGGATACTCCATCGTATCTCTCTTTTTTGGGCCGCGTATCTATGCTCCTGATTCTTAGGGCCAGATTCACAAAGGTTAGCGGATCTTTAGATCCGTGTAACCTATGTGTTTTAAGATCCGCCCTCGCAAGTTTGTGAGGAAAGTGTCAAATTCACAACACACTTACCTCCAAACTTGCGACGGCGGATCCTAACTCCCCCGGCGGAATTCTAATTCCGCGGCTGGGGGAGTGTACTATTTAAATCAGGCGCGCTCCCGCGCCGATTTAAATACGCATGCGCCGTCCGGGGAATTTCCCGGCGTGCATTGCTCCCACTGACGTCAATAGGACGTCAGTGGTTGCGACGTGAGCGGGACTTGCGACGCGCGTGTTCGTGAATCGGCGTACGCAAACGACGTAGGAAATTTCAAATTCGACGCGGGAACGACGGCCATACTTAACAATACTTACCCCTGCTTTTAGCAGGGGTAAGTATACGACGGGTACCGCGCTACGGAAACGACGTAAGAACACAGCGTCGGGTCCGCGTACGTTCGTGAATTTCGCGTATCTCGCTGATTTACATATTATTCAGTGTAAATCAGTGGGAACGCCCCCGGCGCCATTTTTAAATCCAAAAAAAGATCCGACAGTGTAACACTGTCAGATCTTAGCCCTATCTATGCGTATCTGATTCTATGAACCAGGTGCATAGATAGGACCAGTGTAAGTCAGAGATACGATGGGGGATCTGTAGATAATACACCGTCATATCTCTTTGTGAATCTGGCCCACAGAATCATTTTTGCATAGATACACTTAAGATCCGCCATCTGTAAGTCACTTACACTGGCGGATCTTAAATGTAATGACGCCAGCCGCCGCTAGATGGCATTTACGTGAAGGACTCATTTGCGTATGCAAATGATCCTTCTACGCCGATTCCCGAACGAGTTCGCGTCGCGTAACCGTCGCTAACGTCGTTTGCGTAAGCGGAAACTTACTCCTGCTATATGAGGAGTAAATTTCCGCAAGTCCCACGTAGGCCATGTTACGGATGGCGTCGGGTCCGCGTCGTGTTTTTTCGTCGGGTACGTCGTTTCCGTAAGTCGTTCTTGAATACGACTTTACGTCAATGACGCACACGTCGGCGTCATTGACGTTTTCCGCCGAGAACTGGAGCATGCGCACTGGACTTTTTGAAGCCCGGCGCATGCGCAGTTCATTAGAATCGGGGGCGCGCTTAATTTGAATACAAGCCGCCCCCTTGGAGATCCGCCTGGCTACGCCGGGGCATTTACACACCTGCCGTCCCAACTTATGGAGCAAGTGGTTGGGGAATACAGCACTTGTTCCTGTAAGTTGGGACAGCGGAGTGTAAGTGCCTTAAGCGCAGCAGGCGGATATTTAGAGAGAATATGGGCCATAGATTTTTTTTTTTTCAAAATTGTCGCTCTATTTTTGTTTATAGCGCAAAAATTAAAAACTGCAGAGGTGATCAAATACCACCAAAAGAAAGCTCTATTTGTGGGGAGAATAGGACGTCAGTTTTGTTTGGGAGCCACGTCGCACGACCGCGCAAATGTCAGTTAAAGCGACGCAGTGCCCAGAAGCTGAAATGTCACCTGGGCAGGAGGGGGGTATATGTGCCCAGTAAGCAAGTGGTTAAGACAGCCGTGCATGAATTGAAGGAAGAGGGGTGGCGTTTATCGAAATATCTATAAATATTTGTTTTTAAAACTGCGCTTTAAAGAGAGTTTCCTCCAGGATTTGCACCGGGAGATATCGGCTCGGTGTCGGCACAATAAAGCGGCGGTGATAGGGAAGAGCGCGCTGCACTCGGCGATAAGACGGAGACACAAAGCTCTCCGAGCCGAGCCCAGATACTCATCTGAACTTTCAAGGAGCCGAGGCTTATTTACATGGCTCTTTATTCCTCGCATTGTCCCCGAGGAGAAGGACGCGTTTCGCTCTGATTGTTATTGTTCAGTTGGATGTGATAAGAGATACATTGTGACAAAGAGTCGTGATTTATGTCCGCCATTTAACACCTTCATCACTCACCCTCTTATTTGGGATCAAACGCCTTGAAATAACTCCGAATGGGTAACAGAAGCTCCTTTCATCTATTCTGGAAACGGCTTTTTTGGGGAACAAAAAATGTCTCTTATTACAGTATGTTTTCACAGAAAGAACACAAAAAGTAAATACATTTAACCACTTGCTTACTGGGCACATATACCCCCTTCCTGCCCAGGAAATTTCAGCTGTGTCGCTTTAACTGACAATTGCGCGGTCGTGCGACGTGGCTCCCAAACAAAATTGGCGTCCTTTTTTTCCCCACAAATAGAGCTTTCTTTTGGTGGTATTTGATCACCTCTGCGGTTTTTATTTTTTGCGCTATAAACCAAAAAAGAGCGCCAATTTTTTAAAAAAAACACAATATTTTTTACTTTTTGCTATAATAAATATCCCAATTTGTTTTAAAAAAAACATTTTTTTTTCTCACTTTAGGCCGATACCTATTTAGACCAGAGAAGAGGAGGTTCTGGGCCACCTGCACAGAGCAGGTAAGTATAGAGATCAGTGAAGGCCCATCCATATGGGGTGCAGGGACACCACCCCCCTAATCCATGTGCCCGGCACCTAATCTACATGCAGGGTGCCAGACACATAGATTTTAACAGGGGGGAGGTGTCCCTGCACCCCATATGGATGGGCCTTCCCTGATCTCTATACTTACCTGCTCTGTGCATTGGTATTGCATAGCGTGGCCCAGCACCTCCTCTTCTCTGGTCTTCCACCAGCGCTGCTGGCTCCTCCTCCCTGTCCAGTGCCTCCAATGGGAAGCTGCTTCCCATGGGGGCACTCTTGCGTACTCGCTCCTATGCCCCGCTGCTGCGTCTATTCACACAGACAGCGGGACTCGCCCCTGCCCCCCCCCCCCCCCCAGTCACTGGATTTGATTGACAACACTAGAAGCCAATGGCTCCCATTTCAAAAACAATAGTAAAAAAAATCCAACAAGAAGGAAGACCAGAGAAGAGGAGGTTCTGGGCCACTCTATGCAATACCATTGCACAGGGCAGGTAAGTATAGAGATCAGTGAAGGCCCATCCATATGGGGTGCAGGGACACCTCCCCCTAATCCATGCGCCCGGCCCCTAATCTACATGCAGGGTGCCAGACGCATAGATTTCAACTTTAAAAAAAAAATTTAAGCAGGTGATTAGCGCCTGAGGCTCTGATTGGCTTTAAGAAAGGGTTGGGCTCGGGGCGCAAAGCACTGCGCCCCCGAGCCCACCCACTTCTGTGACAACAGCAAATTAATATTCACTATTGTCTTCCTCATTCTCCTCCTGGCCAAGCAGGAAGCTCCAATTGGCCAGGGAGCCTTAGGGCACTGCGCCCTGAGCCGCCTTCCCGTCCATCTCCCGAACAAGGGGGGGGGGGGTAGGAGTTGGTTAGCCCCCCCAAAAAAAAAATATTGAGCACCAGCCACCACTGGTGCCAAGGGGAGGGGGGGATTGAGCTTTTACATGATAAATAAAGAGAAAATATTTATAGAAAAACCCAAAACTTGCCCAATAATTCTGTCAATACAATTCCCTGGACCAATGGAAGAACAGATTTGTAAATCACTAATAGCAGGAATAAAATCATAATATAATTATTGGAGAGCGCCCGTCAAAGCAAACGTCTAGCAGGCAATTCGCAGGCGGCTGACTTGTCAGGCTCCGGAGTGTTTGTTTTCCTGAGCATGTTGGCCCGGTAATAGGTTGCATTAACTACTCTGTTGACATTGCTTAATCCATCAGCAAAATGATTCTCCAAGACGCGTTACACGAGCGGCTGAGCAGAACATTGGCCCGTTGTGTACCCGCTAATTACCACAACCATTCACAAGGCAAATTTATTATCAAAATTTAGTGACTGGAGAATCTGGATTGTTTGAAATCCCCTGGATTTGTTTCAGAGATTTCACGGATGGGTAGCCGGCAACTTTTTTTTTCTTTTTCACTTAACGGGAATGTCCCCTGGATACAAAGTATTTGGCAGGATGTGACCTCTTATTATGTAACAAGCAGAATGTTTATTTTTAATGAATAAGTCCATGGTGGTAATAAATTGTAAATCATTTTGGGGCAGGACTGATATTACCCTCTCACTCCTGTACACCCCCAATGGGCAAGAACTGATTTTACTTTTCCTAAATGGACCTGTTTTTTCAACAATAAATTGTCATTACTGAAGATATCAAAGTGATATGTATTTTGTTTTTTTATGGACAAATAATACTTTTTTTTTGTGATACTATCTTACAAAAATAAACCGTTCTATACAATCCTTAGACAAAAAAAATATATATATATTTTTGACCATTTTTTTTTTTATTTAAATATTTTTTATTGTGTTTGTGTAGAATAAAACTATACATGCTATTCTATAATTTGTCCTATTTTAAAATGACACTAAAATTATGATTCTGGTACAAAGCATAGAAGAGCCCTGGGGCCATCCTAAAATGTTTTAAACACAAGTCAGAGTTCTGAGATTAAAAAAAGCAGAACTCCAAGTTTCCAAGTGAGAATTCTGAGATTAAAAATCAGTATTTTGAGATTAAATGTCAGAATTCTGATTTTAAAAGTCAGAATTCTGAAATTAAATATTTGAATTTTGAGATTAGATGTCAGAATTCTGAGTTTCAAAGTCAGAATTCTGAGATTAAACATTTGTATTTTGAGATTAGACTTTAGAATTCTGAGTTTCAAAGTCAGAATTCTGATTTTAAAAGTCAGAATTCTAAGATTAAAAAATCTGAATTCTGAGATTAAAAAGTTTAAAAAGAGTTTTAAAGTCACATTTCTGAGTTTATAAATTCTACATTTCAATGTCAGCATTCTGATTTTCAAAGTCAGAATTCTAAGATTATTATTATTATTATTATTATTATTATTATTATTATTATTATTATTATGTATTTCTTTTATATTTTTATAATTTTCTCTAAACATTTTTTATTTTTTGGTCGAGGGCTACAAATTAACCAGTCCTTGGATTTTTACTGCTCTAGCATTTGTCCTGTCCGTTGATGGTTGGTGCTTCTGGCAACAAAGGTCTACCAATGAATCTAACAAAAGGTTGCAACTTAACAGTCAGGTGCACGTTTTTTTTTTATATATTTTACTATATATTTATACATTTTTAATTTTATGTTACAGTTTAATATTAATTTACTTATTTATACATAATTTTATACATTTTTTTAATATAACTTTCAATGAGAATTTTTTTTATTTTTATTTAATTATTTATATATAATTGAATACATATTATTATTTTATTTTTTTATATAACTTTCAATGCAAATGCATTTTTTTTATTATTATTTATTAATTTAATTATTTATATATAATTTAATACATATTATTTTTTTTTTTATGTATAACTTTCAATGAGAATTGTTTTTATATTTATTTAATTATTTAAATATAATTGAATACATATTATTATTATTATTATTATTTTTTTATAACTTTCAATGCGAATGTTTTATTTTTATTTTATTTATTAATTTAATTATTTATATATAATTTAATACATATTATTTTTTTTTTTTTTTATAACTTTCAATGAGATTTTTTTATTTTTTTGGTAATAAGCCGTCCTTGGATTTTTAATGTCGTCCTGCCTGCTGATGGTTGGTGCTTCTGGCAACACACAGGCCCGGATTCAGAAAGCCTGGCGTAACTTTGTGCGGGCGTAGCGTATCTCAGATACACTACGCCGCCGTAACTTAGTGAGGCAGGTTATGTATTCAGAAAGAACCTGCGCCCTAAGTTACGGCGGCGTAGCGTATGTGGTCCGGCGTAAGCCCGCGTAATACAAATTATCCAGGCAGTGGGCGTGTTGTATGCTAATGAATGGTGACCCCACGTAAATGTCGTTTCTTTACTAAAGGCGCATGCGCCGTCCGTGGACGTATGCCAGTGCGCATGCTCCAAATTACGCCGCAAAGCCTCATTGGTTTCGACGTGAACGTAACTTACCCCCAGCCCCATTCACGGACGACTTACATAAACGACGCAAAATTTTACGCTGGCCCGACGTCCATACCTAACATTGGCTACCCCTTATATAGCAGGGGTAACTTTACGCCGGAAAAAACAACGTAAAAAAATGCGCCGGGCGCACGTACGTTTCTGAATCGGTGTATCTACCTAATTTGCATATTCTACGTGTAAATCTACGGAAGCGCCACCTAGCGGCCAGCGTAAATATGCAACTAAGATCCGACGGCGTAAGAGACTTACGTCAGTCGTATCTTAGCCAAATTTCGGCGTATCTTGCTTTCTGAATACAGAAAGAAGATACGCCGGCGCATCCTAGGGCCAGATTCACGTACTTGCGCTGCGGCGTAACGTATCCCCTTTACGTTACACCGCCGCAAGTTTTCATCGTAAGTGCTTGATTCACAAAGCACTTGCGTGTAAACTTGCGGCGGCGTAGCGTAAAGCCGTCTGGCGCAAGCCCGCCTAATTCAAATGGGGCGTGTACCATTTAAATTAGGCGCGTTCCCACGCCGGACGTACTGCGCATGCTCCGTTTTGAAATTTCCCGCCGTGCTTCGCGCGAAATGACGTCGCCCCGACGTAATTTTTTGAACGGCGACGTGCGTTACGTCCTTTCGTATTCCCGGACGACTTATGCAAAAAAAAAATTGAAATTTGACGCGGGAACGACGGCCATACTTTAACATGGGCTGTCTGTTGTTACACCACTTAAATAGCAGCCGTAACTTTGCGACGGGAAAAGCCGACTAGCGACGACGTAAGAGAATGCGACGAACGCGCGTACCTTCGTGGATCGCCGTAAACAGCTAATTAGCATACCCGACGCGGAAAACGACGCGATCTCCACCCAGCGGCCGCCGAAGTATTGCATCCTAAGATCCGAAGGCGTACGTCTGTCGGATTTTAGCCAAATGCCGTCGTATCTTGTTTGTGATTTACAAATAAAGATACGACGCGGCAAATTCGTAAGTACGCCGGAGTATCAGCAGATACTCCGGCATACTTATTCTCTGAATCTGGCCCCTAGAATTTACGCGGCGTATCAATAGATACGCCGACGTAAATTCTTTCTGAATCCGGGCCAGAATGTCTACCAATGAACGTTCGCCGGACTCACCATAACTCGTAATGCAGCTGAATACAGAAATACATTCTCTCCCATCCCCCTCAGCTGCTGGTAAATCACTTAATTCAATACATGTATTACTGCAAAAAAAAAAAATCCATTGAAATGTTCATGATGACAATAGTAGAGATCCCCTCCAGGTCCTAAGCAGTCGGCGTGAATGGCGCGGCGTGTTACATTGCGTCCGTTATCGTATGTGGCTGTAAGTGACACGACTGCAGTTATTATGAGTGAAAGTTTCCCCCCCCCTCCCCCGAGCTCCAGGGAAATAAATAAAACACAGAGAAATGTAAATATGACGATCGCTCTGTCATTTATTTAGATTAATATCTCCGCTCGGCGGCGAGAGCGCCGCGTCTCTTTGAACGCCGTTATCACTGACTGGCAATATGTTTTTCTTTTCAGCTCATTTTGTTCTGCGCTTTGATGTGACCTTTCTAGAGATTGGCTTATCACATCTCACTTACTGTACACATTATACCCGCCGATCGTTCTTCTGCGTGCTCTGATAATATATATATACAATATCTCACAAAAGTAAGTACACCCCGCACATTTCTGTAAATATTTTCATGTGACAACACTGAAGGAATGACACTTTGGGGCAGATTCACGTACAGAGGCGCATATTACCGCCGGGCGTAGCGTATCTAAGATACACTACGCCGCCGTAACTTACTGTTTTTTTTTCTAATCCTCAAAGAATTTGCGCCGTAAGTTACGGCGGCGTAGTGTATCTTTGGCGGCGTAAGGGCGCGGAATTCAAATGGATGCGATTGGGGCGTGTTTTATGTAAATACGTTGTGACCCGACGTAAACAACGTTTTTTTTTAACTGCGCATGCGCCGTCCGTGGGGGTATCCCAGTGCGCATGCTCGAAAATTAACCTGGAACAAGCCAATGGTTAAGACGGTGACGTCATTCTACGCAAATCCCTATTCGCGAACGACTTACGCAAACAACGTAAAAAATTCAAAATGCGAGGCGGGAACGACGGCCATACTTAACATTGAGTACGCCTCATAATAGCAGCTTTAACTATACGCCGGAAAAAGCCGAGCGCAAACGACGTAAAAAAAATGCGTTGGCCGGACGTACGTTTCGTGGATCGCCGTAAATAGCTAATTTGCATACTCGACGCGGAAATCGACTGAAACGCCACCTAGCGGCCGCCGAAAAATTGCATCTAAGATCCGACGGCGTACGAAGACGTACTCCTGTCGGATCTAGCCGAGATGCCGTTGTATCTTGTTTTGTAGATACAAAACAAAGATACGACACGCAAAATTCGAGATTTTCCTAGCTTGTGACGGAAAATATTAATTATATGAAGACAGGAGGCGAGTATCTTATGCATTATCTTTCTTTAATAATGCCCATAGCAGAAATACAGTAAACATTTATTGTAACTTGAAAAATTCAAAGAACTACCCTTCCCAGCAGTCCCTGGGCCAGTGTAGCCCCTCCCAGACCGTAGCCTATATAAGGGACTGTCTGAGGTAACCTATTCCTCTTTCTTCATGCGAATTAGTGTAAACAGGAACCGAAAGTCCAATTAGACATCTCCGCGGCTGCCAGGAACCTTCCGACCGGAACACAACATCCGAATCTGGAGGAAACGAAAGGACAAGGCCAACACGGACCAACTTCATCCGGACCAGCTTCATCCCAACGGGGACTATAGGAAACCCAAACCATTCGGAGCCGACCGGTCAGTTGTCCTCAGGAACATGGACCAACGGATTCAGTCAACGGCATCCCGACTCAGGATCTGGAACGCAGTAGGAACCTTCATCTGCGGTGAACTAAACCCATGGATCGAAACGGACAGCAATCCCAACGGGGATAGTGAAAACGAACTCCCGGGGCGTACCAGCCTCCGACTTGCAGGGTGCGTGGTTCATCAGTCTAGAACGAGAGAGAGACAACCTCGTGACAGGGTTGGGTTGGGAGGGAAGATACTTGCCTCCTGTCTTCATATAATTAATATTTTCCGTCACAAGCTAGGAAAATCTCGAATTATACATCAGACAGGAGGCTCATATCTTATGCAAGTTCAAAGCTATAACAATGCATATGACCAATAACAATCAAAATAATCCACAACACTGACATAGATATGTGTACCTCCTGTTCAAAGTGGGATTGGCGGAAAAGCGGTCGCTGACAACAGTCCGCCGCTATAGTAAGTCACAGAGGAAACCCGGAAGAGAGGATTAACGTAGGAAACGAGGAGTTGAAAGACTTGCGAAGATCGCAGCGAGGCTGTCAAGGACATATAAGTCTGTAGACAGCGGACCACATACAGTTGTGGATGTGCGGGGAAGAACAGGTAGAAAACCGATCGAAGTACCGTCTGGTCCAACGCACGACGGAAAAAGACTTGAGTCTCTGAGGCGAGGAATGATGCCTGGATATGTCCAAAGCCTTGACGTCTGACCCACGATGATGGAAATCAGACACAAGAAGACAGTAAGCTCGAAAGACAGTAACCTCAAAACAGAGTGTCAACGTCCCCTAGCCCGAGAACATGATCATGACCTTGGAAAAATCCCAAGTGTGCTGGTACATTGGGCGATTTAAACTTAACGCCTTCAAAATTGACACACCAACGGATCCAAAGAGTCCGCCCGATAATTGGCTATTACAGACCCTGGCGCTTGAACGGGGTCGACCCGTCGTTGATCACACCAAGTAACCCAGAGTCCCCAGGTAGATCGAGATGCCGATCTAGTCCCGGGGCCCAGTCCAAGGCAGGGAATCCCTAGCTGTTCCCGAAAGGTCGTAGTCTGCGACCGGAACCCCGATACTTACCATGTGAGGAGAGGTAGGATGTGCTTCGTGAGTAGAGGGTGCAGATCCCCGTTCGGACCAGCGAGGAGGTGGGGGGAATGAGGAAACAACCTGGGGAGTTCCACCGTCATCCTCAGAAGGAGGGGAAACCATGGCTGCGTCGGCCACCACGGAGTGAACCGCACGACTGATGCCCTCCGGCTCGCTAAGTGAAGGAGGACCCTGAGGGTCACCGGGAACAGGGGAACGCGTAATGTGTCCCCTGTGACCACGTTTGGTGGAGGGCGTCCACATGGTGCGCCTCCGGATCCGGCCTCCGGTTGTAAGAGCGCGGAAACTGGTGGTTGATACGGGGAACGAACAGGTCCATAGAGAAGGATCCGCGAAGTGAGCGAGGATCAGGGACCCTGACCGGTGCAGTCGCCAATCGTTGGAATCGGTCAGGTAACGAGAATCCAATCTGCCACCCTATAGGGATAGTCTGTGGCATATCCCGCAATCGGGACGATGTTGCATTCCAGGCAGAAGTGCCCGAAGTCTTACTAGATCCGCTAGGATTCTGGATCAGGGGCCCACCAAGCGATCGACGTACCGGACTGCGGGTACGTTGTCCAAACGC
This sequence comes from Rana temporaria, assembly GCF_905171775.1. Taxonomy (NCBI): domain Eukaryota; kingdom Metazoa; phylum Chordata; class Amphibia; order Anura; family Ranidae; genus Rana; species Rana temporaria. The sequence goes on along the minus strand of NC_053492.1, from coordinate 477,377,578 downwards.
AATAGCACACAGCAGATGGACGTGCGTGGCAACAGACTTCCGATGGCAAAAAAGGCCCTCAGGGGTGTACGTGTTGATGTGCAGCCGAGGGTTCTCTGCGGACCACGTCCTACCGGAGGACGAGGGACTGCACCGAGCACCCCAGCCGAGGCGGCTGGTATCCGACCCTATGATGAAATCCGGTGAGGAGTTGAAAATGTCTCGCCGTTCCGTTTGACAGCATGACGTAACCACTACCGTAGGTCCACCATGGCTTCACTTAGTTTGTATAGCGAAGCCCCTAGCGAAGATGTAGAGTCTCGAGTCTCTGGAGGGTTCGACAGTGAAGAGGGGTTGGAGAGTGGCCTGGATTGACACCGGGAACAGGCCGACTAAGCGAGTCAGTCCGCGTAAGGACACCCGCTGCTGCCCAGCATGATACTGATGTCTTTGCGGCTGGCGGCTAATTGGGTATGGGTAGCCGAAGGATCGCTCGGTTGGTGTCCACCAAGAACCCCAAAAACTCTATCTCCTGAAATGGGGAGATAATAGGTGTTCGTGATCTATGAGGAGTCCCAGATCGCGAAGCGATCCGACCATCCAGGAGGCGTGTTCGCTCGCTAGGCGAGGGGAACCAGCCATTAGAAGTAGGTCGTTCAAGTAGATGTTCAACCTCACCCTTGTTCCACAGGGCAGTAAGTTGGTGAGATTTCTTAAGCTCCCACCGGACGAAAAACCGCCTTTCTTCTTCCTGATCGGGAAGATGTTGTTGAGGAAGTTCAAAGAGAGCGGGTCCATCTCTACTATCGGCTGTTTGGTCCAAGGTCTAGCAACCTGTTGTCCATTAGGACGGTGTTTAGGTTTGAAAAACCGAATGGGATGGTGAACCAGGTATACGCCTGGTAATATAACTCCATTTGTCCTACCGTCTTAAAGATATCATCAATTAGCGTGATCCCATTGTGCTAGGTCAACCGGCTTACAGAGGCGGTAGCCTGCTCACTAAGGCATAGGGTTAGGTGATAGGTCCAGAGATCTAAGACCCAGTACTGTGAGGTCCCAAAGGCCCTCTCTATTCCCTTCCTGGAATACTGAATGATTATGGGATCCACCTCTGGAGTGAGCACCACCGTATTTGGTAATGGAAGGGTGAGTATTCCACCCTCAACTTGTCCGGTTAGTGTACCGATCGATCTCCGGGTCTAGCATTCGATCTATTGGATCACCTCAGGTAGAGGTGCCCAGTCACCGGAGTGTGGGTGGCCAATCACCTCCTGATCGAAAAATGGTACTCCACAAGAGTCCAATAAGGTTTTACCCTGGGACCTAGGGTTGGCGTCGTCATGGAGCGCCATGTGCCCACTGCTCACATAATCATCATCATTATCATCATCATTTTCATCCTCAGACTCAAAGGTGTTAGCCGCCTCGTACTCCGCGGACGACTCTGGAAGAGTCCACGAGGAGTCTGGCTCAGTCCGTCTAGCGGATCGCTGCCTCTGCATGTGCATCTCCCCGAGGCTCGGGGGTCGATTGGAGTCTGGGAAGGCAGTGGGTCGGCAGGCCCGGGAGGGTACTGCCTGGGGCATGTTATTTACTTCCCCTGCCGGGGAGTCCGTGGGTCGGCAGTCCTGGGAAGGTACTGCCTGGGGCATGTTATGTACTTCCCCTGCCGGGGAGTCAGAGGGTCGGCAGTCCTGGGAGGGTACTGCCTGGGGTATGTTATTTACTTCCCCTGTCGGGGAGTCAATGGGTCGGCAGTCCTGGGAGGGTACTGCCTGGGGCATGTTAATTACTTCCCCTGCCGGGGAGACGGAGGCCACATTAATGTGACGGCGCATACGGGACGCCATGCCCTACTCAGGGGCGTTATATCCTTGCCGGGAAATCCGGACATAGGGGTGCATGTGGGTTGGAACAACCGATGCCCTGGTAGTCTGGACGGACCTACCGACCAGCTCAGGAACCAGTGCAGCACTGAGGTAGGTAGGGCCTTCCAGGGCTGCGTCCACCACTTCAGTGGCACCAGTAGGGAGTAAAGGATCTGTCGCCAGCCACAGGAGAAGAGTCAGCTGTCTACCGGACAGCACGGCCGTGCAGCACAGGAAGATACGGAAGTTATGTACTATAACTTGTATAGTCATTTTTATAATTCAATAATTGTTATAATTTGTTTATTTATTTATATATATATATATATATATATATATATATATATATATATATATATATATATATATATATATATATATATGTATTTATTTATTCAATTATATATAAAGTATAGTTTAGTTTATATTTAAAAATTTGTTTATTATATATATTTATATATTTATTTATTTATTTATTCAATCATATAGATTGTATAAATTATTTATTTATAGACATTTATGTTCATTGATTTATTTATATTTATTTAATAAGTCAATAATGTATTCATTCGTATAATTATTTAAATTTATTATTTATTTACATGTATTAATATATTCATTATATGTAGAATAGACTACAGGGGAATAAATTCCCAGAACAAGAACTGATGTTTAATGTAACTGAAGGTGAAGGAGTGACAGAAGCAGGGGAGGGGAGGAATTCCCCACCAGCTAGGTGTGAGTGACAGAAGTTAGATGAGGGGAGATATTCCCCACCACAAGGGGAGCTAGACGTGAGGCTCGGGGCCGTAGTCTCGCGAGACTACGGCCTAACGTGATTCGCATAGATCAGTGAGATCTACACAGAGTTCCAACCATACAGCTGCCCGCACCCTGGCGTGGCGGCGATGAGGAGAGACGGTCTAGCACACGGAGGATGGGGTCCCCAGGACAGGTCCGCAGCAATGGCGCCGTCGATTCGCGACAATAGCGCGATTGGTGCAGGGAGATCCTCACCGCCACGCCCCCCTCAGAGATGAGACGCTCTGAGGAGAAGAAGGGAGGTAGGAAAAAAGGCGCCGAGATGTTAAAATGGCGCCGTCCTACCTCCAGTCAGAAAACGAGCAGTGTGCAGAGCGCACCGGGGGGAAACAAAAGAAGCAAAGCAGCGGTATATTGTAAAATAACAAATAAAGAAGCCCCATGACTGTAAGATGTACACATCAGAGGAAACCGCGTTCTCTACAAAACGGGTGGCACAGATAGCAAAGTGGGAAAAGCATACAGCAAAAACTAAACGTTTATCATTTTTTGAAATATCAGTTGTGCTTCATAAGACAGAAGGTTGATAGAACAACACACAGATGAAGGTCTGAGGGGATCAGAGGGTATATACAGATACAGGTGGAAGTTGAAGGGAATAGCGGAGGAGGGAAAAACCTCCGTAGCTGTAATAAAAGCCGGGGTGGGAGGGGGGGGATCCCCAGCACCCTGTGGAAAGACGATGTGACATTAGGATCTACACAAATTAAAAAGGCTGCTGATAACCAAATAACAAGCAAGCCTACATAAAAATTATAAACATAGAGTAATGTACTTATCTGAGTTCTGGCTATGAGCAGAAAGAAAGAGGAATACAGTAGGTGAACCCGATTTTGTGTCAATCTCGCTCTCTTTCTCAGCGAGATTGAGCACCTACGAGCCCCATCGCGGGAGCCAGCGCCGAGCTGGCTTGCCGCGATGGATACAGAGCCGTCATAGAAGCGACGGGAGATCCGACTTGGATTCCCGCCAATTCTACACGTGTGCGGCGTTTGTTATGAATCCTGAGGGGGAAGTCCCCGCCGGATTTTAAATAAAAATCCGGCATGGGTCCCCCCTCAGGAGCATACCGGGCCCTTAGGTCTGTTATGGGTTGTAAGGAGAGCCCCCCTACGCCGAAAAAAACGGCGTAGGGGGTCCCCCTACAATCCATACCAGGCCCGTATCCAAAGCACGCTACCCGGCCAGCCAGGAAGGGAGTGGGGACGAGCGAGCGCCCCCCCCCCCCTCCTGAGCCGTACCAGGCTGCATGCCCTCAACATGGGGGGGTTGGGTGCTCTGGGGCAGGGGGGCGCACTGCGGCCCCCCCCACCTCAGAGCACCCTGTCCCCATGTTGATGAGGACAGGGCCCCTTCCCGACAACCCTGGCCGTTGGTTGTCGGGGTATGCGGGCGGGAGGCTTATCGGAATCTGGGAGCCCCCTTTAATAAGGGGGCCCCCAGATACCGGCCCCCCACCCTAAGTGAATGAGTATGGGGTACATCGTACCCCTACCCATTCACCTGCAAGAAAAGTGGTAAAAACACAAATAAACCACACAGTGTATTAAAATATTTTATTTTTCTGCTCCGGAGGCCGCCCCCTGTCTTCTTTATTAGCTCTTTTACCAGGGGGAGCTTCTTCTTTGACGTCTTCGGGTGGGTGGGGGCCGCCGTCTGGTTCTCTTCCACCGCCGGGGGGGGGGGGGTGGCTTTTAAAAAAGCCCCCACCCCCCCGGCGGGTTTCCTCCGGCGTCTTCGGCGGGGCTCTTCTTCTTCCGCTATCCCGACGGGTCTTCTCAACTCTCCGGGGTTCTCCTTCTGTCTTCGCCGCTCTCCGTTGTTGACTCGGCGCACCCCGGTTCTTCGTCTCGCTGTCCGGTGTCTTCTTCCGTGATGTACGTCTTCTCCTTCCGTGCTGTGATGAGTTCTTCTTCCGTGCTGTGACGTCATGTTCTTCACTTCTCTCCTTCTCCCGATGTTGCCACGCCGGTCCTCCTCGCTGAAATGACGGATGCGCGCCTTGCATCGGACCTATATAGGCCTCACAGTCCCATCATGCTCTGTACCTACCCATGTGATACCTACCCAAGTGGGTAGGTATCACATGGGTAGGTACAGAGCATGATGGGACTGTGAGGCCTATATAGGTCCGATGCAAGGCGCGCATCCGTCATTTCAGCGAGGAGGACCGGCGTGGCAACATCGGGAGAAGGAGAGAAGTGAAGAACATGACGTCACAGCACGGAAGAAGAACTCATCACAGCACGGAAGGAGAAGACGTACATCACGGAAGAAGACACCGGACAGCGAGACGAAGAACCGGGGTGCGCCGAGTCAACAACGGAGAGCGGCGAAGACAGAAGGAGAACCCCGGAGAGTTGAGAAGACCCGTCGGGATAGCGGAAGAAGAAGAGCCCCGCCGAAGACGCCGGAGGAAACCCGCCGGGGGGGTGGGGGCTTTTTTAAAAGCCACCCCCCCCCGGCGGTGGAAGAGAACCAGACGGCGGCCCCCACCCACCCGAAGACGTCAAAGAAGAAGCTCCCCCTGGTAAAAGAGCTAATAAAGAAGACAGGGGGGGCCTCCGGAGCAGAAAAATAAAATATTTTAATACACTGTGTGGTTTATTTGTGTTTTTACCACTTTTCTTGCAGGTGAATGGGTAGGGGTACGATGTACCCCATACTCATTCACTTAGGGTGGGGGGGCGGTATCTGGGGGCCCCCTTATTAAAGGGGGCTCCCAGATTCCGATAAGCCTCCCGCCCACATACCCCGACAACCAACGGCCAGGGTTGTCGGGAAGGGGCCCTGTCCTCATCAACATGGGGACAGGGTGCTCTGAGGTGGGGGGGGCCGCAGTGCGCCCCCCTGCCCCAGAGCACCCAACCCCCCCATGTTGAGGGCATGCAGCCTGGTACGGCTCAGGAGGGGGGGGGGGCGCTCGCTCGTCCCCACTCCCTTCCTGGCTGGCCGGGTAGCGTGCTTTGGATACGGGTCTGGTATGGATTGTAGGGGGACCCCCTACGCCGTTTTTTTCGGCGTAGGGGGGCTCTCCTTACAACCCATAACAGACCTAAGGGCCCGGTATGCTCCTGAGGGGGGACCCATGCCGGATTTTTATTTAAAATCCGGCGGGGACTTCCCCCTCAGGATTCATAACAAACGCCGCACACGTGTAGAATTGGCGGGAATCCAAGTCGGATCTCCCGTCGCTTCTATGACGCGCTTGCTGGGATGTGCTGTCACTATTCCAGTGAGTGTGAGATGTCGGCGCGATCTCGGCACCCTGTCGCCGAGTATCAGCGCGACGCTGTCGTGCTAAAAGCACAATATCACAAACACCTACTGTAGGTTACCTCAGACAGTCCCTTATATAGGCTACGGTCTGGGAGGGGCTACACTGGCCCAGGGACTGCTGGGAAGGGTAGTTCTTTGAATTTTTTAAGTTACAATAAATGTTTACTGTATTTCTGCTATGGGCATTATTAAAGAAAGATAATGCATAAGATATGAGCCTCCTGTCTGATGTATAATTTGAAATTACGCGGCGTATCAAGAGATACGCCGGCGTAATCCTTTCGTGGATCTGGCCCTTTGTATCTACAATGTTGTGTAGTGAGTGTACAGCTTGTATAAGGGTGTACATTTACCGTCCCCTCAAAATAACTCAACACACAGCCATTAACCACTTCACCCCCGGACCATTATGCAGGTAAAGGACCTTGCCCCTTTTTTGCGATTCGGCACTGCGTCGCTTTGACTGACAATTGCGCGGTCGTGCGACGTGGCTCTCAAACAAAATTGGCGTCCTTTTTTTCCCCACAAATAGAGCTTTCTTTTGGTGGTATTTGATCACTTCTGCGGTTTTAATTTTTTTGCTATAAACATAAATAGAGCGACAATTTTGAAAAAAAAACAAACTATGGGCCAGATTCACAAAGAATTGCCCTGGTGCAGCGTATCAGAGATACGCTACGCCGCCTTATCTTACCTGGCGGAATTTCAAATTGGGCAGGTAGGGCGCGTGATTCATTTAAATGAATTTCCCGCCGTGCTTTGCGCGAAATGACGTCGCACCGACGTCATTTTTTGAACGTTGACGTGAGTTACGTCCTTTCCTATTCACGGACGACTTCCGCAAAAAAAAAAAGAATTTGACGCGGAAACGACGGCCATACTTTAACATGGCAGGTCTATCTATACGCCACGAAATAGCAGCTTTAACTATACGCTGGGAAAAGCCGGCTAGCGACGACGTAAGAGAATGCGACGGCTGCGCGTACCTTTGTGGATCGCCGGAAAAAGCTAATTAGCATACCCGAAGCGGAAAACGACGCAAACTCCACCCAGCGGGTGCCGAAGTATTGCATCTACGATCCGAAGGCGTACAAAGCCACACGCCTGTCGGATCGAAGTCAGAAGCCGTCGTATCTTGGTTTGAGGATTCAAACTAAAGATACGAGGCGGCAAATTTGAAAGTACGCCGGAGTATCAGTAGATACGCCAGCGTACTTGCTCTGAGAATCTGGCCCTATATTTTTTACTTTTTGCTATAATAAATATCCCCCAAAAATATATAAAAAAACATTTTTTCCCTCAGTTTAGGCCGATACGTATTCTTCTACATATTTTTGGTAAAAAAAATTGCAATAAGCCTTTAACGTTTGGTTTGCGCAAAATTTATAGCGTTTACAAAATAGGGGATAGTTTTATGGCATTTTTATTAATAATTTTTTTTTTTTTACTACTAATGGCGGCGATCAGCGATTTTTTTCGTGACTGCGACATTTATGGCGGACACATCGGACACTTTTGACATATTTTTGGGACAATTGTAATTTTCACAGCGAAAAGTGCTATAAAAATGCATTGATTACTGTGAACATGACAATTGCAGTTTGGGAGTTAACCACTAGGGGGCGCTGTAGGAGTTAAGTGTGACCTCATATGTGTTTCTAACTGTAGGGGGGCAGGACGGGGCTGGACGTGTGACGTCATTGATCGTCTTTCCCTATATCAGGGAACACACGATCAATGACAGCGCCACAGTGAAGAACGGGGAAGGTGTGTTTACACTCACCTCTTCCCGTTCTTCAGCTTCGGTGACTGATCGCGGGACACCCGGGACGATCCACGGGTCCCGCAGGCGCGGTCACGGAGCTTCGGATTGGGCGCCGGCGCGCTCGCGACCCCATGGCTGGGCCTTAAAGAGACATGTTTAGGTACGTGATTGTGCCCAGCCGTGCAATTCTGCCGACGTATATCGGCGTGAAGGGGTCCTTAAGTGGTTAATGTCTAAACCACTGGCAACAAAAGTCAGTACACCCGTGATGGGATTCCTGACAAGCTTGCCATGCATACAGACGGTCATTCAAAAGAACTGCCGTTCTTTTGAATTGCAAGAATGCGACTACGAGGAGCCGGCACTCGCCACATTCGTTGGCGTCGCCGCCATCTTGCTACACCCCACGCTAAACTTGTATGCTACCGTCAAACTTTTATCGAGCATGCGCGGGTTTACCTGGGTCAGGTAAGCATACAGACGACCGGTTTTCTCGGCAGGAAACGCTCTGCCGGGAAACCCGACGAGAAAATAGAGAGCAGGGTTCTTGCTCCGTAAATTGCGGCGGCGTAGTGTAATTCTGCCGGCGTAAGCGCGCCAAATTCAAATTCTGAAGAGGTGGGCGTGTTTTATGTAAATAAAACATGACCCCACGTAAATGACGTCTTTAAAGAATCCCAGTGCGCATGCTTGAAATTCCGCCGCAAATCGTCAATGCTTTCCACGTGGACGTAATTTACGCAAAGCCCTATTCGTGAATGACTTACGCAAACGACGTAAACGACGCAAAATTCGACGCTGGCCCGACGTCTATACTTAACATTGGTTGCTCCTCATATAGCAGGAGCAACGTTACGCCGGAAAAAGCCTTAAGCAAACGACGTAAAAAATTCCGCCGGGCGCACGTACGTTTCTGAATCGCGTATCCAGCTCATTTGCATATTCTACGCTGAAATCGACAGAAGCGCCACCTAGTGGCCAGCGTAAATATGCAACTAAGATACGACGGCGTAAGAGACTTACGCCAGTCGGATCTTAGGCAAATTTCGGTGTATCTTGCTTTCTGAATACAGAAAGAAGATACGCCGGTGCAGATTTGAATTTACGCGGCGTATCAATAGATACGCCGGCGTAGATTCTCTCTGAATCTAGCCCTATATGTACATATACTAGTCTAAAATTGAACATGAAAAAAGAAAAAATATCCACTGTGAGCCGCACTAAAGCGAGGAGCCGGCACTCGCCACATTCGATGGCGTCGCCGCCATCTTGCTACACCCCACGCTAAACTTGTATGCTACCGTCAAACTTTTATCGAGCATGCGCGGGTTTACCTGGGTCAGGTAAGCATACAGACGACCGGTTTTCTCAGCAGAAAACGCTCTGCCGGGAAACCCGACGAGAAAATAGAGAGCGGGGTTCTCTTTTTTCCCGTCGGGATTCTCGGCTGTTTTCCTGACGGGAGCAATACACACGTCCGGGATTCCCAGCCAAATGCTCTCCTTGCAGTTTTCCTGCCGAAAAAAAAACGGTAGTGTGTACGAGGCTACACTCCTAAACCTTGTGGACGGCCTTCCCAGAAGAGGTGAAGCTGTTACAGCTGCAAAGGGGCGGGGCCAACTCAATATGGAACCCTCCGGACTAAGACTGGGAGACGCGAGTGAGGAAGAGCCGATCAACGGCTCTTCCTGTTTACATCGTAATTGGACACGGCTGATCATGTGGTAAAGAGCCTCTGCCAGAGGCTCTTTACCAAAATCGGAGATGCAGGGTGTCAGACTGACCCCCCGCATCACCGATCGCCGCGCTGTGCGCCCCCACGGGCGCGCGCCGGCATGAAATCCTGCAGGACGTCAATAGACGTCCAGTCAGGATTTCACAACCACTTCCCGGACGTCAATTGACTATTGACCGGGCGGGAAGTGGTTAACCATAAGAAAAATTTAAAACAGGTTCTATTTTTTTTCACCGATGGGAAAAGAACCGATGGGGCCCACAGACGAACCGATCGTGTGTACAGGGCATTATTGAAATACCCACTGGGGACCTATGCTGAATGATGCAACACTGTATTATAAGTTTGTATACTTTTGTATATGTATTTCCTACAAATAAATATTTATAGATTTTTATATTGATTACGTGTCCATTTCTTCTAGTCTAGATTAGTTTCCATTTTCAGGGGGAGTGGTGTCTCCCCCCCAATTCTCTTTTAATCATGTTTTCTATTTAATACATTGTTATATTTTATCATATTCTCGCCTAAATCCTTGGGTACCGAGATAGTCCAATTTTCTCCAGCTCTACAAGGGGAATGTTTGGGGGCAGCCCCCGGTATTTCCTTCCTCCCTACAAATATTATGGGCTAGATTCAGGTATCCCTGCGTAATGTTGTGCGGGCGTAGCGTATGGTATTTACGCTACGCCGCCGCAATTTAGAGAGGCAAGTGCAGTATTCACAATGCACTTGCTCCGTAAGTTGCGGCGGCGGCGTAGCGTAATTCTGCCGGCGTAAGCGCGCCGAATTCAAATTCTGAAGAGGTGGGCGTGTTTTATGTAAATAAAACATGACCCCACGTCAATGACGTCTTTAAAGAATCCCAGTGCGCATGCTTGAAATTCCGCCGCAAATCGTCAATGCTTTCCACGTGGACGTAATTTACGCAAAGCCCTATTCGCGAATGACTTACGCAAACGACGCAAAATTCGACGCTGGCCCGACGTCCATACTTAACATTGGTTGCTCCTCATATAGCAGGAGCAACGTTACGCCGGAAAAAGCCTTACGCAAACGACGAAAAAAAATCCGCCGGGCGCACGTACGTTTCTGAATCGGCGTATGCAGCTCATTTGCATATTCTACGCTGAAATCGACGGAAGCGCCACCTAGCGGCCAGCGTAAATATGCAACTAAGATACGACGGCGTAAGAGACTTACGCCAGTCGGATTTTGGCGTATCTTGCTTTCTGAATACAGAAAGAAGATACGCCGGCGCAGATTTGAATTTACGCGGCGTATCGAAAGATACGCCGGCGTAGATTCTCTCTGAATCTAGCCCTATATGTACATATACCAGTCTAAAATTGAACGTGAAAAAAGAAAAAATATCCACCGTGAGCCGCACTAAAGCCTGAAGTCAATGCACGGCGCTCAATGGCGACTAGATTGAATATTCAGAGACTGTAATTTCCAGTTTTCAGAAGGACTGAAATAGAAGGAGTGAGAATGTCTCCCTCCTGATAAAGTGGATTTGCATTCAGTAGAATAAAAAATGATGTATAGGTATTATAAAAGATTGTTGGATATCGCCTGCGGATAATTGATAAAATCTCCATATTCCACAGCTGTGCTCACATCCATTGTGGATCCTTCCAAGTAATAAAGATAGACAGGGAGCAATTTTTAGATCTGGGAAACCACATGGCCCCCTGTAATGTACATCCAGGTAGGAATATTTCAGCTCCAACCACATCCAAACAATACGGGCACCGCGCATTAAGAGTGCAACCTGCACTATAGGTTTTGGATCCCGGGCCATTCCATTGCCTCGCCTATTGACAGAAATAATGGTATATCCCAATAAATTAATTGTGCTATTCACAAGTGATTAAATGCATCTTCATTGTGTGCCTGGTTGGGTACATTTCCTTTTTTTTTGTATCCTATCCCACTGAGGGGAGCACACAGGAAGTGACAACAAGTCTCCACAACAAATCCATAAAAACCTCTTTGTCCAGGGTGTCACCTGGAACAGAGGAGCGCATGCGCCAATACACAAGCTAGAAACTTCCGTCAGGATCCTGTGTTTCATCGGATATGGCGACCCGTCAGAATTAGTAACGGAAGCGTCGCCCCGTCGCCGCCATCTTGCTACACCCTGCACAGGGCCATCAGGGGGTACAGGCAGTACACCTGTAAGGGGCCTGGAGGTCCCCAGGGGCCCGGATGGCAACCTCTTTTTTTTTTTTTTTGCTTTTTTTTTTTTGTAAGGGGCCCGAAGGTCCCCAGGGCCCCGGATTTTTTTATTAACCACTTGCCTACTGTGCACATACACCCCCTTCCTGCCCAGACGAAATTTTAGCTTCCGGCACTGCGTCGCTTTAACTGACAATTGCGCGGTCGTGCGACGTGGCGCCCAAACAAAATTGGCGTCCTTTTTTCCCCACAAATAGAGCTTTCTTTTGGTGGTATTTGATCACCTCTACGGTTTTTATTTTTTGGGCTATAAACAAAAAAAACTGCGTAAATTTTGAAAAAAGAAACACAAATTTTTTACTTATTGCTATAATAAATATCCTATTTTTAAAAACAAAAAAAAAAAATTATCTCAGTTTAGGCCGATACGTATTCTTCGACATATTTTTGGTAAAAAAAAAAAAAATCGCAATAACCGTATAGTGACTGGTTTGCGCAAAAGTTATATTGCCTACAAAATAGGGGACATAATTATGATTTATTTTTTATTTATTTTTTACTAGCAATGGCGGCGATCTGCGATTTTTTTCGGGACTGCGACATTATAGCGGACACATCGGACACTTTTGACACATTTTTGGGACCATTCACATTTATACAGCGAACAGTGCTATAAATATGCATTGAATACTGTATACATGTGACTGGCAGGGAAGGGGGTTAACCACTAGGGGGCGGGGAAGGAGTTAAATGTGTAGCCTAGTGAGTGTTCTAACTGTAGCGGGCGGGGGGTGACTGGGGGAGGTGACCGATCTGTGTCCCTATGTACAAGGGACACAGCATCGGTCTCCTCTCCCTGACAGGACGTAATTCTCTGTGTAGATCCACGGTCCTGCACAGTTACTGGGCAATCATGGGTGCCCGGTGGCCATTGCGGCTGCCGGGCACGTGCATTGTGTTCCCATTGTGTTCCCAGTAACGGGACGGGTGCGCGTGCGCGCCCCCTATCGGCTTTAAATGACAGGATGTCATATGACGTCCTGTCAGAACAATGGAGCCTTTCGCCTGCCGTCGCCTGCCGTCATTTGACGGCGTGCGGTTGACAAGTGGTTAAAGGGCCCAGAGGTCCCCAGGGCCCCAGATGGCAACCCTCCTTTTTTTATTTCTTTTTTTTTATTTTTATTAAGGGGCCCAGAGGTACCCAGGGCCCCGGATGGCTACTCCCCTTTTTTTTTATATATTTGTATTTCTTTTTGTAAGGGGCCCGTAGGTCCCCAGGGCAACCCCCCTTTTTTTTCGTCAACACCCAAAGCCCCCCGACCTCAATTTGCACCCTCCTGCTTCTCAATACGTGGCACCCCCCCGCTTCTCAATTCACGCCCCCCCCCCCTCCCGGTTCTCTGCTCAAGCTGTGTAAGGGACCCCATAATTCCTGATGGCGGCCCTGATCCCGCACTCCTCCATAGTAAGGATACTCTGAGAAGGGGAAAGTGGACATCTTGTTACACCCATTGGACTTTTCCATTTTACACTTATATTTTAGGCCGGGTACACACGAACAAACATGTATGGTGAAAGCGGTCCGTCGGACCGTTTTCACCATACATGTCTGCCAGAGGGCTTCTGTACGATGGTTGTACACACCATCGTACAGAAGTCCGCGCGTAAACAATACGCGGGGCGTGTCCGCGGTGTCGCCGCGTCGATGACGCGGTGTCGCCGCGACAATGACGCAGCGACGTGGACGGCCCGCCTTTAAAATGCTTCCACGCATGCGTCGAAGTCATTCGACGCATGCGAGGGACGGCGGGCGCCTGGACATGTACGGTAGGTCTGTACTGACGACCGTACATGTCCGAGCGGGCAGGATTCCAGCGGACTGTTTTAAAACAAGTCCAGGAATATTTGTCTGCTGGGAAAAGGCCCGGCGGGCAAATGTTTGCTGGAATTCGGCCCGCTCGCGCCCACACACGACCGAACATGTCTGCTGAAACTGGCCTGCGGACCAGTTTCAGCAGACATGTTTGGTCGTGAGTACGGGGCCTAACAGTAAAGTGAGTTTATATTCTGTAATCCAGTACTTAGTAACTCCGTCTGACTGTTATGATGTTGAATTTTAAAAGCAGCGGCGAGCCCGCTCATCTCAGAGGTTTGCTAATCTGACAGAAGTTCGCTGCTTTTAAAATTCAATATCTAACCAGTCAGACGGACTTCTAAGCACTGGATTTCACTGTATAAACTCACTTTTCTGTTAAAAATAATCCGGTGGGTGTAACAAGATGTCTGCGTTCCCCCTTCTCGGAGTATCCTTACTATGGAGGAGTGCGGGGTGTAGCAAGATGGCGGCAACTAAACGTCACTTCTGCTACCAATTCTGACAGGTCGCCAAATCTGACGAAACACCTGCCAGGGTATGCTCCTTTGCACGAAAATGTTCAAAGGCACCTTGCATTGACATCTCCACCTGAAGTCGCATGGTCGTCAGGGCCGATCCTAGGGTCACAGGCGCCTGGGTGCAAATCACCCTGTGCACCCTGCCTAGGATCGGCCCTGATGGTCATGCACATCCAATTCCAGAATTGGTGCCAAATGCTCTATTTAAAGGAAGGAGTAGCGGCAGATGATTGCTGGATGATCTTCAGCTAGTCCTTGAAACCCGCTCCTGTGTATCTTGTTTTTCTGCTTATTCTGGTTTCCTATTACCAACTTGACCTTCTTTTGGATTCTTCTCTGGATGACTCCTTGTTGAGACCTTGGCTCTTTTCCCGTCGCAAAGTTAGTCGGTTTTTTTGGTGCCTTAACTTTACGCAGCAATCATATTGCTGTATAAAGTATGGCCGTCGTTCCCGCGTCGAAATTTAAAAAATAACGTCGTTTGCGTAAGCCATCCGGGAATACGGAATTACGCTACGCGCGTCGCCATTCAAAAAAATGACGTCACGGCGCGCAAAGCACGACGGGAATTACGAAATGGAGCATGCGCAGTAGGCGCCTAATTTAAATGGCACACGCCCATTTGAATTGGCCCGCCTTGCGCCCGGAGGCCGCCAGCGTAGGTTTTCATCGCAAGTGCTTGGTGAATCAGGCACTTGCGATGAAAACTTGCGGCGGTGTAACGTATCTATGATACGTTACGCCGCCGCGCCCCTACGTGAATCTGGCCCAAAGTGTAATTTCTTCAGTGTTGTTACATGACACCGGGGGAGGGGAAAATGGCTAATTGGGCCCAATTTGGACATTTTCACTTAGGGGTGTCCTCACTTTTGTTGCCAGCGGTTTAGACATGAATGGCTGTGTGTTGAGTTATTTTGAGGGGACGGCAAATTTACACCGTTATGCAAGCTGTACACTCACTACACAACATTGTAGATACAAAGGCCCGGATTCTCAGTGGAGATACGAAGGCGTATCTCCAGATACGCCTTCGTATCTCTGCGTTGTGCCGTCGTATCAATGCGACTGATTCTTAGAATCAGTTACGCATAGATATCTATTAGATCCGACAGGCGTAAGTCTCTTACGCCGTCGGATCGTAACTGCATATTTACTCTGGCCGCTAGGGGCGTGTACGCTGATTTACGCGTCAAAATATGTAAATCGCGAATTCCCAAACGTACGCCCGGCCGACGCAGTAAAGTTACGCCGTTTACGTTAGGCTTTTCCTTGCGTATAGTTACCCCTGCTATATGGTGGCGTAAGTGCGGCGTACCAATGTTAAGTATGGCCGTCGTTCCCGCGACGAAATTTGAAAATGTTACGTCGTTTGCGTAACTTGTCCGTGAATGGGGCTGGATGTAATTTACGTTCTCGTCAAAACCAATACGTCCTTGCGGCGTATTAGGAGCAATGCACACTGGGAGATTTCCACGGACGGCGCATGTGCCGTTCGTGAAAAACGTCAATCACGTCGGGTCACAGAACATTTACATAAAACACGCCCCCCCTGTTCCAAATTTGAATTAGGCGGGCTTACACCGGCCGATTTATGCTACGCCGCCGCAACTTATGGAGCAAGTGCTTTGAGAATACAGGACTTGCCTGTCTAAGTTGCAGAGGCGTAACGTAAATCGGATACGTTAAGCCGCCGCAAGGATACGCCGCTGGACGAGAATCTGGCCCAAAGTGTCATTTCTTCAGTGTTGTCACATGAAAAGATACAAGAAAAGATGTGCAAAAATGTGAGTGAGGGGTGTACTTACTTTTGTGAGATGCTGTATAGGTCTGGAGAAGGCCATTAGGTAGTCGCTATTTTAATGAAACGTATCGGCGAGTTCTTATTGGATACGCCGGCTGCTGCCGGAGCTGATTCCCCCGTCTTGGTTTCTTGTGGGCAAAGCCTTTTACTGGCCGTCATTTTACAGGTAATTAAACCCGTCTTCTTCATTTCATCCACACAATTAGGCGATAATTACAAGAATAAAGTCATACAAAAATGTACGGTATGTTCTAACGACCCCGGTGCAAATCAGTCTTCTCGTCTTGCGTTGGGAATTTTTTTTTTTCCTCCCTAATTACTGTCTACTAATTATCTCAAATGCAAAAAAAAAAAAAAAATGGCATGGAATTAATTTATAACGATCATATAGTCAGCCGTGATCCATTTAATTAAAGATGAACTCCGGGCAGATAGAAAAGTCACACATTATTGCGGCGCGGTAAACATTTTCACATCATTAAATGGAAGCACGCAGCGTGAGCACCTTCTATCGGCTTCTTGCAATCGAATGCGCAGCAGAGCTCAGCTTGGGAGATGGAGAAGTAGGGTAAAGAGTAGCGGCGGTGCGTCCATAGAGGGCGCAGGAGCGCCGCCCCCTCTCTCTCCTGCACCGCCACTGAAAATAATACATAAATTCATGCGTTGCATGAATCTATGTATTGTCGCCGCCCACTATTCAGATGGCCGGCCCCCTGGCGAGCGCCGGCCATCTGAATAACGGCAGCTGGTTGGCTTTGGAAGTGTCTATCGGGGCCAACGGCTCTGATAGGCTTTCCGATTACAGCCTGAGGGCTCTAATCGGCTTCCAAATAACCAGGGGACGCACGGGGGGTGCGTTCCTTGGTTAACACTGACACGCATCTCAGCCAATCAGATTCACCGGATCTGGTTACTGGTAACCCGATTGGCTGAAGCGACATCGAGGGCGGGAGAAGACAGTGAGGGATCGTGGAGGAGGATGGCTGACCGAGAAAGGTAAGTCCCGGGCGGGGCACTTTACTGGGCAAACTGGCGGCAATTGATGGGCACAGTGGCGACAATTGCATGGCACAGTGGCTGCGTTTGGCATGGCACAGTGGCGACAATGGCATGGCACAGTGGTGACATTGGCATGGCACAGTGGCTGTGTTTGGCATGGCACAGTGGCGACAATTGATGGGCACAGTGGCGACAGTTTCGTGGCACAGTGGCTGCGTTTGGCATGGCACAGTGGCGACAATTGATGGGCACAGTGGCGACAATGGCGTGGCACAGTGGCTGCGTTTGGCATGGGACAGTGGCGACAATTGATGGGTACAGTGGCGACAATGGCATGGCACAGTGGTGACAATTGATGGCACAGTGGTGACAATTGATGGCACAGTGGCAACAATGGCATGGCACAGTGGCTGCGTTTGGCATGGCACAGTGGCGACAATTGATGGGCACAGTGGCGACAATGGCATGGCACAGTGGTGACAATTGATGGGCACAGTGGCGACAATGGCATTGCACAGTAGCTGCATTTGGCATGGCACAGTGGCGACAATTGATGGGCACAGTGGCAACAATGGCATGGCACAGTGGTGACAATTGATGACACAGTGGCAACAATGGCATGGCACAGTGGCTGCGTTTGGCATGGCACAGTGGCGACAATTGATGGGCACAGTGGCGACAATGGCATGGCACAGTGGCGACAATTGATGGGCACAGTGGCGACAATGGCATTGCACAGTAGCTGCATTTGGCATGGCACAGTGGCTGCGTTTGGCATGGCACAGTGGCGACAATTGATGGGCACAGTGGCGACAATGGCATGGCACAGTGGTGACAATTGATGGCACAGTGGTGACAATTGATGGGCACAGTGGCGACAATGGCATGGCACAGTGACGACGATTGATGGCACAGTGGCGACAATTGATGGGCATAGTGGCAACAATTGATGGCACAGTGGCTGCGTTTGGCATGGCACAGTGGCACACAATTGCATGGCACAGTGGCGACAATTGATGGCACAGTGGCGACAATTGATGGGCACAGTGGCGACAATGGCATGGCACAGTGACGACGATTGATGGCACAGTGGCGACAATTGATGGGCATAGTGGCAACAATTGATGGCACAGTGGCTGCGTTTGGCATGGCACAGTGGCACACAATTGCATGGCACAGTGGCGACAATTGATGGCACAGTGGCGACAATTGATGGGCATAGTGGCAACAATTGATGGCACAGTGGCTGTGTTTGGCATGGCACAGTGGAGAAAATTGATGGGAACAGTGGCAACAATGGCATGGCACAGTGGCTGGGTTTGATGGCATGGCACAGTGGCTGGGTTTGATGGCATGGCACAGTGGTGCCAATATTATGGCACAGTGGCGCCAATATTATGGCACAGTGTCTGCGTTTGAAGGGCACAGTGAGGCTGCAATTGATGTTTTTTTTTTTTTGTTTCTTTGCGCCCCCCCAAAAATGTTGAGCACCAGCCGCCACTGGTAAATAGCCAATTAGGTGTGCTGCTGTGTAAAGGAACATGGTGAGGAGGGCAGAGTCTCAGAGATATGAGTTTAACGAAAGAAGAAGACCCTATAAAATGAAAGTGAAAAACTGCAGCAGAGAAGGATCAGGTTCCCTCCCCCTTTCCAGACAGGGTTGTGCTTTGTGGCAAGGCAGTGTAAATCTCAGGACTGGATGGACAAATCCGGGGGGAAATCAGCTCCTATATTTGTATTTTTTTTCGGCGGTTTGCCTGGAGTTCAGCTTTCAGTGGGGTAGATTCAGTAAGCAATTGCGTCTGCGTAACCATAGTTACGCAGCGCAATTGCTTAGTTGCGCCGGCGTAACGACTTCTCCTGATTCAGAAAGATCGATACGCCGACTGCAGCCTAAGATATGACTGGCATAAGGCTCTTATGCCATCGTATCTTAGGCTGCATTCTTACGCAGGCCGCTAGGTGGCGTTCCCGTAGTGGTCAGCGTAGAGTATGCAAATTGCATACTAACGCCGATTCACAACCGTACGCGCGCCCTGCGTACGCAGTTTACGTCGTTTGCGTTCGTCGTGTTCCGCGTAAGGCTGCCCATGCTATTAGCAGGCGCGGCCAATGCTAAGTATACCTGTCGTTCCCGCGTCGCGAAATTTGAAAAATACGTTGTTTGCGTAAGTGAATCGTGAATGGCGCTGGACGCCATTCACGTTCACTTTGAAGCAAATGACGTCCTTGCGACGTCATTTACCGCAATTCACGTCGGGAAAGTTTCCCGACGGAGCATGCGCACTACGTTTGGCGCCGGGAACGCGCCTAATTTAAATGATCCACGCCCCCTATGGGATCATTTAAATTACGCACGCTTACGCCGGGCATTTTTCAGTAGCGCCCACGCAAATTACGGAGCTTCTGCTCCGTGAATCAAGCGTAGCGCAGGAAATTTACGGAGGCGCAGTGTTAAAACGGTACACTGCGCCTCCGTAAGAAATGGGCAAGTCGTACCTGAATCTACCCCAGTGACTCTGGGACTTTGCGCTGACATCGTCGATGTATCTGATATTATCATTGTATGTCATTGGCAGCCGACACATGTAAGCGCTCATTCCTTATTTACCTTCCGTAAAGGATCTGTCATTCCAGAACGCGCTCCACTATATTAGCGCCATTTCCCGCTATGTATTTTTGTGTCATTATACTCGTAGAAAAGACGGGATGTTTGTCATTATATTCATTTTGATTGGCGTCCTAATCTTCTTTACAATTCTCCATATAGGACTTTACCGGCAACACTTGGCGATGACTCTTCCGTGTGATACGAGAAGATATCTGTGCGCAGAATAATATATCCCCCCCCCCCCTCCCCGCCCACACACAAACGATGCACTATGGTGAAATATGTAAAAGTACACATTTACATTTAGGGACACTATGGGCCAGATTCACATAGAGATACGACGGTGTATCTCCTGATACGCCGTCGTATCTCAGAGTTGCGTCAGTCGTATCTATGCGCCTGATTCATAGAATCAGTTATGCATAGATATGCCTAAGATCCGACAGGTGTAATTGTGTTACACCGTCGGATCTTAGCTGCAATTTTAAAATGGCCGCTGGGGGCGTTCTCGCTGATTTACGGCGAGAATATGTAAATCAGCGAGATACGCCAATTCACGAACGTACGTGGGCCCGACGCAGTCACTTTACGTAAGGGTTTTCCTGGCGTATAGTTACCCCTGCTTTTATGAGGCGCAGCCAATCTTAAGTATGGCCGTCGTTCCCGCGACGAAATTTTAATTTTTTACGTCGTTTTCCTAAGTCGTTCGCGAATAGGGATTTGCGGAAATGGCGCTCACGTCGGCTTCATTGACGTTTTCCCGACGTGAGTTGGAGCATGCGCACTGGGCTATTTTTTCGGCCAACGCATGCGCAGTTCGATCGGCGCGGGGGCGCGCTTAATTTAAATACAAGCCGCCCCCTTTGAATTACGCGACCTTACGCCGGGCCATTTACACTATGCCGCCGCAAATTACGGAGCAAGTGCTTTGCGAATACGGCACTTGCTCCAGTAAGTTGCGGCGGCGTAGTGTAAATGGCTTACGCTACGCCGCCACGGATTTTATGTGAATCTGGCCCTATATTACCAAAAGTATTGGGACGTCTGCCTTTACACACACATAGGGCCAGATTCACGTAGATCTGTGGCGGCGTAACTTATCGCATTTACATTATGCTGCCGCAAGTTTTACGGGCAAGTGCTTGATTCACAAAGCACTTGCCTGTAAAGTTGCGGCGGCGTATCGTAAATCCCCCGACGCAAGCCCGCGTAATTCAAATCAGCCGGGTAGGGGGCGTAGAACATTTAAATTAGGCGCGTTCCCGCGCCGAACCTAATGCGCATGCGCCGTCCCTAAAATTTCCCGACGTGCATTGCGCCAAATGACGTTGCAAGGACGTCATTGGTTTCGACCTAAACGTAATTGACGTCCAGCCCTATTCACGGATGAGTTACGCAAACGACGTAAAATGTTAAAATTTCGACGCGGGAACGATGGCCATACTAAACATTGGCTACGCCACCTAGGGGGCAGCTTTATCTTTACGCCGGCATACCTCTTACGGAAACGGCGTATCTTTACTGCGACGGGCAAACGTACGTTCGTGAATCAGCATATCTACTCATTTGCATATTCCACCTAGCGGCCAGCGTAAATATTGCGCCCTAAGATACGACGGTGCAGGCCGTCGTATCTTAGGCAGGTTTAAGTGTATCTCAGTTTGAGAATACACTTAAACTTACGATGGGCTTAGATTCCGAATTACGTCGGCGTAACTCTTTGTGAATCCGGCCCATAAACTTTAAGAGCATCCCAGAACTTCTCCCCCACAAAGTCTTCATTACCCCGGGATCCTTACATGATCTCTTAACAATGAACACAGTACAGGAAGAGAAGCAGAGAACTTTATTGGGACCTGGAGGGGGGGGGGGCACTCTGATGGACACAGAGAGAGCTTCTGTTAGAAAGACCCCCAGACATACTACAGACATGATACAGGAGACGGTCAGAGACTGAAGACATAGTACAGGAAATGGTCAGAGACTGCAGACATAGTACAGGATATGATCAGAGACTCCAGACATAATACAGGAGAGGGTCAGAGACTGAAGACATAGTACAGGAGACGGTCAGAGACTGAAGACATAGTACAGGAAATGGTCAAAGACTGCAGACATAGTACAGGATATGATCAGAGACTCCAGACATAATACAGGAGAGGGTCAGAGACTGAAGACATAGTACAGGAAATGGTCAGAGACTGCAGACACAGTACAGGAGATGGTCAAAGACTGCAGACATAGTACAGGAAATGGTCAGAGACTGCAGACATAGTACAGGATATGATCAGAGACTCCAGACATAATACAGGAGAGGGTCAGAGACTGAAGACATAGTACAGGAAATGGTCAGAGACTGCAGACACAGTACAGGAGATGGTCAAAGACTGCAGACATAGTACAGGAGATGGTCAGAGACTGCAGACATAGTACAGGAAATGGTCAGAGACTGCAGACACAGTACAGGAGATGGTCAAAGACTGCAGACATAGTACAGGAGATGGTCAGAGACTGAAGACATAGTACAGGAAATGGTCAGATACTGCAGACATAGTACAGGAGATGGTCAGAGACTCCAGACATAATACAGGAGATGGTCAAAGACTGCAGACATAGTACAGGAGATGGTCAGAGACTGAAGACATAGTACAGGAAATGGTCAGAGACTGCAGACATAGTACAGGATATGGTCAGAGACTGAAGACATAGTACAGGAAATGGTCAGAGACTGCAGACATAGTACAGGAGATGGTCAAAGACTGCAGACATAGTACAGGAGATGGTCAGAGACTGAAGACATAGTACAGGAAATGGTCAGAGACTGCAGACATAGTACAGGAGATGGTCAGAGACTGAAGACATAGTACAGGAAATGGTCAGAGACTGCAGACATAGTACAGGAGATGGTCAGAGACTGAAGACATAGTACAGGAAATGGTCAGAGACTGCAGACATAGTACAGGATATGGTCAGAGACTGAAGACATAGTACAGGAAATGGTCAGAGACTGCAGACATAGTACAGGAGATGGTCAGAGACTGAAGACATAGTACAGGAAATGGTCAGAGACTGAAGACATAGTACATGAGACGGTCAGAGACTGCAGACATGGTACAGGAGATCATCACAGACTGCAGACATGATATAAGAGATGGTCAGAGACTGTGTTTCTTCCAATGGCTACAAATGCAAGATGCATTTTTCCCACTGACCACCAATGTAAAGGGCATTTCTCCCACTGACCAATGAATTGGTTTCATCAGGGATACCCCAAGACCTGAAGATGATTTCAAGGGTTCATCTAGGGTAAAAAGATCCAGAAATGCTGACCTTGGTTGAGTTTAAATGAGCAATTTAGCTTCAAAGTTTTCTTTCCTGGAAGCTTAGTCAATAGGAACTCCTTTTTTTTCTTAAAGCGCGGGAGTTCACCCTAAAAAAAAAATTTAAGATTAGACTGAGGCTCATTTTGTGAAGGGGAATCGGGTAGTTTTTTTTAAAAAACTAAGCAGTACTTACCGTTTTAGAGATAGATCTTCTCCGCCGCTTCCGGGTATGGTCCCCGGGACTGGGCGTTCCTATTTGATTGACAGGCTTCCGACGGTCGCATCTATCGCGTCACGAGTAGCCGAAAGAAGCCGAACGTCGGTGCGGCTCTATACGGCGCCTGCGCACCGACGTTCGGCTACTTTCGGAAAATCGTGACGCGATATATGCGACCGTCGGAAGCCTGTCAATCAAGAAGGAACGCCCAGTCCCGCAGCCCATACCCGGAAGCGGCGGAGAAGATCGCTCTCTAAAACGGTAAGTACAGCTTCGATTTAAAAAAAAACTACCCGATTCCCCTTCACAAAATGAGCCTCAATCTCAGGGTTTGACAAATTTGCTTGGAATCTAGGAGCCAGCTAAAAAAGTTAGGAGCCAGAAAACGCACCCCGCCCTGACGAGCTCGCGCGCAGAAGCGCATATGTAGACGGTGTTCAAACCACACATGTGAGGTATCGCCGCGATTGGTAGAGCGAGAGCAATAATTCTAGCCCCTCTGTAACTCAAAACATGCAACCTGTAGATTTTTTTAAACGTCGCCTATGGAGATTTTAAAGGGTAAAAGTTTGTCGGCATTCCACGAGCGGACGCAATTTTGACGCGTGACATGTTGGGTATGAATTTACTCGGCGTAACATTATCTTTCATAATATTAAAAAAAAATGGGGATAACTTTACTGTTGTCTTATTTTTTAATTAAAAAAGGTGCAATTTTTTCCCAAAAAAGTGTGCTTGTAAGACCGCTGCGCAAATACGGCGTGACAGAAAGTATTGCAACGA
This sequence comes from Rana temporaria, assembly GCF_905171775.1. Taxonomy (NCBI): domain Eukaryota; kingdom Metazoa; phylum Chordata; class Amphibia; order Anura; family Ranidae; genus Rana; species Rana temporaria. Next base: position 477,353,818 of record NC_053492.1, on the reverse strand, counting down.
TCGCCATTTTATTCTTTAGGGTGTTAGGATAAAAAATATATATAATGTTTGGGGGTTCTAATTAGAGGGAAAAAGATGGCAGTGAAAATAGTGAAAAATGACATTAGAATTGCTGTTTTACTTGTAATTATTATTATTATTATTATATTATTATACAGGATTCATATAGCACCAACAGTTTGCGCAGCGCTTTACAACATCAGGGAAGACAGTACAGTCACAATACAATTCAATACAGGAGGGATCAAAGGGCCCTGCTCGTTAGAGCTTACAATCTAGAGGGAGGGTCAAGTGGAACAAAGGGTAGTAGATGTGGGGGGTGATCAACGGCCACCACCAGATGGCGCCAGCTCACACATCTGGTGTTAATAACTTGTAATACCAACGGCTCACCACCAGATGGCGCCCACCTTCCAAGCCAAGTCGCCAGGACACCATTTCTAGTCGCCTTTTCGACCTGGCGCCCGGGATTTGTCGAGCCCTGCTCAATCTAATCTTAAAAATTGTAATTTCCGTGTGAACCTCCACTTTAAATAATGACAAAATATTAAAGAAAAACAAAAAAAAACAGAAAGACGCAACCCTAAATTACCATGTGTAGGCGCTTTGCAGCCAGAATACAACATTTCAAGCTAGTTCCAATGGCAAATTGAATCCGGCTTCCCATTTTTCATCCGGGGACGGTGATATCGAGACTTTGAAGAGAGTTGGTTCGGTGTCGGAAGGTCCCCTTTGGCTGAAGCTAACCATATCAGACACAAAACAATATTTTCCCTGTCACGGACTCCCCTTTTTTTTTTGTCTAGTAAATGGCCGTCAACACGTGAAAGATGGATGGACCTGTCCAGGAACTCAACGCTTTGTCTACTGGCTGAGCTTCCCACGACAGCTGGGGGAAAAGCTATCAACTTTCACAATCCTATTCATCCCTTTGGCTCCTTCGTCTGCGCAGACCGCGTCCAATAGCGCGTTTTACAAAGTCCCCGTAAATCATCATTTTTTTTTTTGTTGCAAATGGCTTTACGAATGATTTCTGAACGCTGTTTTGATTCTTGCGGGGAAAACGCAGAAGTCATTTTTATTCATAGAGCTGCAAAAGCGATGAGATGGCGAGGCCCTCCGGAATGGCGAGCTTGACGGATTCCATCCGAGGGAAGATCAGGCTGATACACGGGAAGAATCGTCAATGAAAAGCCCCAACGCTCGTGATATTTATTTGTATTTTTTGTTCCTGGGTTGATGGATTGTATATTAGGCCGGGATGACTCCGTCCCTTTAACCACTTCCATACCGCGCCTATTCTGCCACTCCTCTCCTTCATGTAAAAATTACTCAGAACCCCCAAATATTATATATGGGGCAGATTCTCGTAGATCGCCGCATCTCTGCGGCGGCGTAACGTATCTCATTTACGTTACGCCGCCGCAAGTTTTACGGGCAAGTGCTTGATTCACAAAGCACTTGCCTGTAAAGTTGCGGCGGCGTAGCGTAAATCCCCCGGCGCAAGCGCGCCTAATTCAAATTAGGCGGGTATGGGCGTATATCATTTAAATTAGGCGCGTTCCCGCGCCGAACCTAATTCGCATGCGCCGTCCCTAAAATTTCCCTAAATGACATCGCAAGGACGTCATTGGTTTCGACGTGAACGTAAATGGCGTCAAGCCCTATTCACGGACGACTTACGCAAACAACGTACATTTTTAAATTTCAACGCGGGAACGACGGCCATACTTAACATTGGTTGCCCCTCATATAGCAGGAGCAACTTTACGTGTCGCAAATCTAATGTAAACGTCGTAACTTCACTGCGTCGACCGCGCGTACGTTCGGGAATTCGCGTATTTTGCTAATTTGCATACCCGACGGGGAAAACGACGGAGGCGACACCTGGCAGCGAAAAAAAATTTGCATTTAAGATCTGACAGCGTAAGAGCCTTACGCCTGTCGGATCTAATGGATATCTATGCGTAACTGATTCTAAGAATCAGTCTCATAAATACGACGGCCCAGATTAGGACTTACGACGGCGCACATTGCGTTGCGCCGTCGTAAGCCCTTTGAGAATCTGGGCCTATGTTTTTTTTTTAAGCAGACACCCTCGGGAATAATTGAAAAATAACAAAACAGTAAAGTTACCCCAATTTTTTTTTGTATAATGTGAAAGAGGATGTTACGCCAAGTAAACAGATACCTAACATGTCACGCTTTAAAATTGCGCGCACTCATGGAATGGCGCCAAACGTCACTACTTAAAGAATCTCCATAGGCGACGCTTTAATTTTTATTACAGGTTACCAGTTTAGAGTTACAGAGGAGGTCTAGCGCTAGAATTGTTGCTCTCGCTCTAACGCACGTGGTGATACCTCACATGTGTGGTTTGAACAGCGTTTACATATGTGGGCGGGACTTACGTGCGTGTTCGCTTCTGAGCGTGAGCTACCGGGGACAGGGGAGTTTTAATTTTTTTATTATAATTTTTTTATTATAATTTTTTTACACTTTTTTTGATTTTTTTTTATCACTTTTATTCCTATTACAAGGAATGTAAACATCCCTTGTAATAGGAATGGTATGTGACAGGTCCTCTTTATGGAAAGAGGCGGGGTCAATAAGACCTCACATCTCTCCTCCAGGTTGGAAAGCATGAGATCGGGAAAAAAAACTCACTGATCTAATGCTGACAACCGCGATTGGCTTTGTTTACTTCCGGGTACCCGGGCGTGACGTCATAATGTCACGCCCGGGCATCCGACGGTCATAGAGATGACTGGTGACCATGTGGTCACCGGAAACCTCTATTATCGCCATCCGGCGCCGTACGATTCTTTCTCCGGGCCCCCCGATGGCACGGGAGAGCCCAGAGAAGCACCGGATGGCGGCGGGGAGGGGGGGGGTTGTCCCCTCCAGCTGCCTATAAGAACGATCAAGCGGCGGAACTGCCGCTATGATCGTTCTTATGGTGTAGGGAATTGCCAGAAGAAAAGAAGGATATCTGAATGATGCCTGTATGGTTGCACCCATCCAGGGCCGCCATCAGGAATTATGGGGCTCCTTGCAGAGCTTCAGGCATGGGCCCTCCTGGAGCAGAGAACCGGGGGGGCTGCAGCGAAGCGGGGGGGGGGGCCCTTAACAAAAAAAAGATGAAATAAAGAAAAATATAAAAAAAGGGGGGTAGCCATCTGGGGCCCTGGGGACCTCTGGGCCCTTTAACCACTTCCCGCCCGGCCTATGGCCGATTTACGTCCGGGAAGTGGTTATGAAATCCTGACAGGACGTTCTAGAACGTCCTGCAGGATTTCATGCCGCGCGCGCCCGTGGGGGCGCGCATCGCGGCGATCGGTGATGCGGGGTGTCAGTCTGACACCCTGCATCTCCGATCTCGGTAAAGAGCCTCCAGCGGAGACTCTTTACCACATGATCAGCCGTGTCCAACCACGGCTGATCACGATGTAAACAGGAAGAGCCGTCGATGGCTCTTCCTCACTCGCGTCTGACAGACGCGAGTAGAGGATAGCCGATCGGCGGCTCTCCTGACAGGGGGGGTTAGCGCTGATTGTTTATCAGCGCAGCCCCCCCTCGGATCGCCACACTGGACCACCAGGGATGCCCACCCTGGAGCACCAGGGTGGGCAAAAAAAAAAAAAATGACAGAAAAAAAAAAAAAAAAAAAAGTCTAAAAAATAAATAAAAAAAAAGCATAAAGAAAAAAAAAAAGATGCCAGTCAGTGCCCACAAATGGGCACTGACTGGCAACCTGGCAAAAATCAGTGCTGCCACCCCAGTGTCCATCAGTGCCACCCCAGTGTCCATCAGCGCCACCCCAGTGTCCATCAGTGCCACCCCAGTGTCCATCAGTGCTTCACAGTGCCCATCCATGCCCAGTGCCCACCTATCAGTGCCCATCTGTGCCACCCATAAGTATCCATCAGTGCCGCCCATGAGTGCCCATCTGTGCCGCCTATGAGTGCCCAGTGCCGCCCATGAGTGCCCATCAGTGCCGCCTATGTGTGCCCATCAGTGCCGCCTATGTGTGCCCATCAGTGCCGCCTATGTGTGCCTATCAGTGCCGCCTATGTGTGCCCATCAGTGCCGCCTATGTGTCGCATACCAGTGCCGCCAATCAGTGCCACCTCATCTGTGCCCGTCAGTACTACCTCATCGATGTCCATCAGTGCCATCTCATCGGTGCCCATTAGTGCCGCCATATCAGTGCCCGTAATTGAAAGAGAAAACTTATTTACAAAAAAATTAACAGAAAAAAATAAAAACGTAATTTTTTTTCCAAATTTTCAGCCTTTTTTTAGTTGTTGCGCAAAAAAAAAAAAAATCGCAGAGGTGATCGAATACCACCAAAAGAAAGCTCTATTTGTGGGGAAAAAAGGACGCCAATTTTGTTTGGGTACAGTGTAGCATGACCGCGCAATTGCCATTCAAAGTGCGACAGTGCTGAAAGCTGAAAATTGGCTTGGGCGGGAAGCTGCGTAAGTACCTGGTATGGAAGTGGTTAATAATAATAATAAAAAAAAAAAAAATATATATATATATATATATATATATATATATATATATATATATATATATATATATATATATATATATACACAAATATTTTTTTTTATTTTTTTTTATAAAAAAAAATACAAAAAAAGGGGGGTTGCCATCCGGGACCTCTGGGCCCTTTAATTAAAAAAAAAGAAACCTCTGGACCCTTTAATAAAAAATAAATAAAAAAATTAAATAAACATGTATACAAAAAAAAAGGGGGGGTTGCCATCCATGCCATTTAATAAAAAATAAATAAAAAATAAATATATTAAGAAAAATAAAAAAATAAACATTTATAAAAAAATTAAAAAAGGGGGTTTGCCACATGGGGCCCTGGGGACCTCTGAGCCCTTTAATAATAATAATAATAATAATAATAATAATAATAATAATAATAATAATTATATATAAAAAATAAAAGAAATAAAAAAATATATAAAAAAAGTTTTTTTTTTATAAAAAAAGGAGGGTTGTCATCCGGGGTCCTGGGGACCTCCGGACCACTAAAAAAAAATTGACCCTTTAATAAAAAATAAAATAAAAAAATATATTAAAAAATATATATATTTTTTTATAAAAAATAAATAAAAAAAAAGGGGGGTTGCCATCTGGGGCCCTGTGGGCCTCCGGGCCCTTGGGAACCTCCGGACCCCTTACAGGTGTACTGCCTGTACCCCCCTGATGGCGGCCCTGCACCCATCATTCAGATTTCCCCACACAAAGTCAAAGGGAGGGCCGGACTTACCATTGGGCTTGACTGGGCTCAAGACCCCTGGGCCCAATCGCAGCTCATGGCAATCCCCTCCAGCAATTTCGCAGCAACGCCCTCCCACAATTTCCGGCTGCCCCCAGCCCCCACCTCTCAACAACTTTGATGCGTCACTGCAGCTGTGTAAGGGGCCCCAAAAATAATGAAGGCGGCCCCGGGAAGAGGTAAGAAGTCCATCCAGCGGCTTCCCCTCCCCCCGCTCAACAAGTATGATCGGTTGGCGCACTGCCCCCCCTCAACAACTTCGATATGTCGGTCGGCGGTATCCGTCCCCCCCTCAACAACTATGATCGGTCGGCGGTAACAACCCCCACACTTCTCTGCTCCAGGGGGCCCCTTTGATTATTAAGCCCAGGGGCCCTCACCACCCTAAGTCCTGCCCTGAACGACGTCATATGACGGCGTGCGGTAGGGAAGTGGTTAATAAACTCCAAACTCCGAACATGTGACACGCCAAGAATACGTTTTTTTTTTTCGTTTTTTTGCATAAACGTCTTCAGAAGTACCAATACACAGCAGACAAAGACGAATGCAATTGCACAGTCTGCTGCCGACACGTTCTTTTTGCTGCTTAGGAATAAAATTTATAAGCTCTCCCCGGCCGGTGAGAGGAGAATTTTACAACCGCTAAGAAATCAAACCTGGAAAGCGCTCGTCGCACTCCGAGTTTTTGCAGTATTTAATATTGACTTCATAAACAGGAGGATGCTGAGGATTGCCGTGATTTAATAATACCTGCGGCTGGCATCCGATAAAACTGGATATTTTTGGACAGGGTGATGCTTTGCTGCAACCAGATCTACGGCAACATTGTTCAGCTTCTAAAACGGAGAAAATAAAAATAATAATAATAATAATAATAATAAATTCCACGTTTGGAACCATCTTTACTGCGTTGACTTTGTTCTAGACATCTGCCGCTGTAAGTGGGAACCCAGAGCCATATCAAGGGCCGTATCAAGGGCAATATCAAGGGCTATATCAAGGGCCATATCAAGGGGCATATCAAGGGCCGTATCAAGGGCCATATCAAAGGCCATATCAAGGGCTATATCAAGGGCCATATCAAGGGGCATATCAAGGGCCGTATCAAGGGCCATATCAAAGGCCATATCAAGGGCTATATCAAGGGCCGTATCAAGGGCCATATCAAGGGCCGTATCAAGGGCTATATCAAGGGCCATATCAAGGGCCGTATCAAGAGCCATATCAAGAGCCATATCAAGGGCCGTATCAAGGGCCGTATCAAGGGCCGTATCAAGGGCCGTATCAAGGGCCATATCAAGGGCTATATCAAGGGCTATATCAAGGGCCGTATCAAGGGCCATATCAAGGGCCGTATCAAGGGCTATATCAAGGGCCATATCAAGGGCCGTATCAAGGGCCGTATCAAGAGCCATATCAAGAGCCATATCAAGGGCCGTATCAAGGGCCGTATCAAGGGCCGTATCAAGGGCCATATCAAGGGCCATATCAAGGGCTATATCAAGGGCCGTATCAAGAGCCATATCAAGGGCCATATCAAAGGCCGTATCAAGGGCCATATCAAGGGCCGTATCAAGGGCCATATCAAGGGCTATATTAAGGGCCATATCAAGGGCTATATCAAGGGACATATCAATGGCCATATCAAGGGCTATATCAAGGGCCGTATCAAGGGCCAATGTCTCAATGTCTCATGAGACTTGTAGTTTTTAAAACAGGTGGAGGGCCGAGGTTGCCTACCCCTGCTTAACGGGTAACTCCACTTCAGTGAAAACAACTAAAAATAATAATAACAATATGACTTATACAGTGCAATATACCGTATTTATCGGCGTATATCGCGCACTTTTTTGCCCTGAAAATCAGGGCAAAATCGTGGGTGCGCGATATACACCGATACCCGCTTTCCCGCGCCGAGTTTTGAATACTGCGCCGACATATACCAAACGCAGTACACTCGGGTATAGTCGGCCAGTCTCAGCTTCTTCCGCGGTCACGTCCTGGACGTACAGGGAGTGAGCGCGACAGTTGCCGAGCCTGCCCGAGTGTACTGCGCTCGGTATATGCTGGCGCAGTATTCAAAAGTCGGCGTGGGAAACGAGCGGGGAGGACGCGAGGACGCCGCAGAAGGACGCCGGACCCGCCGAAGAGGACACCGGACCCACCGAAGAGGACACCGGACCCACCGAAGAGGACACCGGACCCGCCGAAGAGGACACCCGAAGCCGCAGAAGGACGCCGAACCCGACAAGGCCGCCGATGGACCGATGGACGCCGCGCAAGACACCAAAACTGTAAGTACAAAAATAACTTTTTTTCCACAGGATTGGGGGTCACTTTAGGGGTGCGCGGTATACGCGGGAGCGTGTTATACCGCGATAAATACGGTACTGTATATATGACCGCAGGTGGAGAAAAGGTCCGATCGCCAAGAACGCGGTCCTGTACAACACGTACGACGGCACTATAAAAGGGAAGTTCAATACCAAGTGCGCCACCCTTTGGGCTCCTTCTGCTAACTTTGTGTTAGTAGAAGTTTGGTGAGAGACGATTTGCGCTTATCTGTCATCTGCTGCTGTTTCCGATCTCTCAGAGTCCTGGACTAGATTGCGCTCCCTATTATATGGACTCCTCAGGCTACCAATTTTGCCTGTCAAATAGTTGATGTGGTGCTCTGCGGTATAAAGGCTTCGCCATTTTCACCAGTTTATCCAGCGTTGCCTTCCTCTTTATTTTATTATGACCCCTAATAAATGTCTATATTTTTTTTCACAAATACTTGCCTATGTGTTTTTCTTCAAAAATGACAGTTTGCTTGTGAATAGGCAGGTGCATTTCAAAAATACAATGGGGCAGATTCAGGTACCTGCGCGCCTAGTTACGGCGGCGCAGCGTATTGTATTTACGCTACGCCGCCGCAACTTACAGGAGCAAGTGCAGTATTCACAAAGCACTTGCTCCGTAACTTGCGGCGGCTTGGCGTAAATGGGGCCGGCGTAAGCCCGCGTAATTCAAATGTGGAAGGGGGGGCGTGTTTTATGCTAATATGTGATGACCTGACATGATTGACGTGATTTACGAACGGCGCATGCGCCGTCCGTGTACATATCCCAGTGTGCATTGCTTCAAATGACGTTGCAAGGACGTCATTGGTTTGGACGTGAACGTAAATTACATCCGGCCCTATTCGCGAACGACGCAAACAATTCAAATTTCGAAGCGGGAACGACGTCCATACTTAACATTGGCTGCGCCACCTAATAGCAGGAGCAACGTTACACCAAAAACGACTTACGCAAACGACGTAAAAAACTACCGCCGGCGCACGGACGTTTGTGAATCGGCGTAACTAGGTAATTTGTATAATCTACGCCGAAAACGACGGGAGCGCCACCTAGCGGCCAGCGTGAGAATGCACCCTAAGATACGACGGCGTAAGAGACTTATGCCAGTCGTATCTTAGGCTAATGTCGGCGTATCTAGCTTTCTGAATACAGAAAGAAGATACGCCGGCGCAGATTTGAATTTACACGGCGTATCTATAGATACGCCGGCGTAAATTCTCTCTGAATCTACCCCAGTGTCAAATTAACAAGGGACACCAACCAACCTCCTTGAGGTGAAAAAATACAAGATAATAATAATAGTGCAAAACGAAAAGAAAAAAAAATATTATGGAGATCACTAAAATAATAATAAAAAAAAAACAGGAGATCTTGATTAACCACTTAAGACCCAGACCATTCTGCAGGTTAAGGACCTTGCCCCTTTTTGCAATTCGGCACTGCGTCGCTTTAACTGACAATTGCGCAGTCGTGCGACGTGGCTCCCAAACAAAATTGGCGTCCTTTTTTCCCCACAAATAGAGCTTTCTTTTGGTGGTATTTGATCACCTCTGCGGTTTTTATTTTTTGCGCTATAAACAAAAATAGAGCGACAATTTTGAAAAAAATTCAATATTTTTTACTTTTTGCTATAATAAATATCCCCTAAAAACATATATAACATTATTTTTTTTCCTCAGTTTAGGGCGATACGTATTCTTCTACCTATTTTTGGTAAAAAAAAATCGCAATAAGCGTTTATCGATTGGTTTGCGCAAAATTTACAGCGTTTACAAAATAGGGGATAGTTATCTTTTTTTTTTTACTACTAATGGCGGCGATCAGCGATTTTTTTCGTGACTGCGACATTATGGCGGACACTTCGGACAATTTTGACACATTTTTGGGACCATTGTCATTTTCACAGCAAAAAATGCATTTAAATTGCATTGTTTATTGTGAAAATGACAGTTGCAGTTTGGGAGTTAACCACAGGGGGCGCTGTAGGAGTTAGGGTTCACCTAGTGTGTGTTTACAACTGTAGGGGGGTGTGGCTGTAGGTCTGACGTCAGCGGTCGAGTCTCCCTATAAAAGGGATCACTCGATCGATGCAGCCGCCACAGTGAAGCACAGGGAAGCCGTGTTTACATACGGCTCTCCCCGTTCTCCAGCTCCGGGGAGCGATCGCGAGGGGGCGGCTATAAACGATTAGCCACGCCCTCGTCCCGGATCGCCCCCTGCGGGTTTCCAACTGCCGCATGTAGCGGGGGGGGGGTCCCGATCGGACCCCCGACCCGTGGAAAGGCGGGGACGTACCTCTACGCCCATATGCCTGTACGTGCCATTCTGTGGACGTACATATACATGCGGCGGTCGTTAAGCGGTTAAGTGGTTAAAAGAAAAAAAGATCACTATAAAAATAAATTATAAGCATTATTATGGAGATCTGGCTTAAAAAAATAAAAAGATTATTCAGGAGATCACGAGAAATAATAAAGAAATCAGTTTGGCCGAGTGCAGCCGATTCGGCCGAGTGCGGCTGGGGCCGAGTTTGGTCGAGTGCCATAGGTCCCGCCTTCTGGAGCCTGCAGCGCCAATCCAGGAGGACCATGGGACGTGTGACGTGGTGGTGCGTCGCCGTCCATCATAGCCTGCAGAGTCTCCAGAAGGCGGGAATATCAAAATGCAGCCGCCGAAGTTACAATATCCCTGCTGGGGCGGGCGGCTCTCCTCCCTCTGCTCCTCGGCTCGGCAGCTCCTCTCCTCCTCCTCGGCATGGCAGCTCCTCTGCTCCTCCTCGGCATGGCAGCTCCTCTCCTCCTCCTCGGCATGGCAGCTCCTCTGCTCCTCATGGCAGCTCCTCTCCTCCTCATGGCAGCTCCTCTCCTCCTCCTCGGCTCGGCAGCTCCTCTCCTCCTCCTCGGCATGGCAGCTCCTCTGCTCCTCATGGCAGCTCCTCTCCTCCTCAAGTGAGGCACGGAGCCCAACTGCAAGTCAGCGTAGGGCCGGCCATGACAGGGTTAACAGAACCCTGGTAGCTGGGGGGGAAGGAGGAGCAGGAGCTGTGGGAGGGGAGTTTACACATATCTCTCACCAGCCAGTTTCCCGGGCAGACAGGCGTGGGGGAGCAAAGTTGCAAGGTCTGTACAGCCTGCAGCTGGGATTTTTTCTGCACAGCAAGCGTTGGGACACAGGTAGGGGCGGCGAGATGGCAGGGATTGAAGCCCTGTTTGCACAGCTTAGGGCTGAGGCGGCGGTGCGGGGGGAGGACTGGCTGCAGCGTCAGCTGGGGACACTTCTCCCTCAGAACGGGGCAGCAAGCGGCGCGGCGCCGTCGGGGCCTAACCACACGGGCCGGGACATTATTCAGAGCGGTGGGGAAGCAGCGCTATCGGGGCCCAGTCACACCGGCCGGGGGACCGCGCGGTCGCGCTCGTCGCGCCCCCCCCGCAGATATTCACCCAGCCCATCCCCTGGTCAGCAGCGGTCGGAAGGCGGCAGGAACAGGGCCCCATCGGGCCCCCCCGCAAAGCGTGCGGCGGCGCCGGCTACGGGGGTCATTGAGGGCCCGGCAGGGGGGACCAGGAGCACCCAAGGACAGAGGGGGGGACGGCCGGGGGGCTCAGGTACGGCGGCCGTGCCCGCCCGACGTGTGGAGCAGGTGGAGACGGGCCCGGTCAGCAGGCCTCGGCGAGAGGGATCCCAGATTACGGTGGCTAGCCCCTCAGCTGCTACGGCTGGCCACTTGCAGGAAGACCGCAGCAGAGTTACGCCTGGCAGGAAAGCGCCGGCAAAATCCGCTCACGGGTCCAGGGCCCGCAGGGAGAGCGAATCCGGCCCTGGGCCTTCGGCCGCCGGGACCGAGCTGCCCGGGGGGTCATCATCGGGGGAAGAGGGGCTGTGCGAGGACCAGTCGGATGGGGAGCTGTCCGGTTCGGAGGAGGAGGTCGTGCCCAGGACGGTGCCTACAGCGAGGGATTCCAGACGATCGGCTGATGGGATTGCTTCCACGCAGCCCGGTAAGTCCTTTTCCACATATGTTTCAAATTTACGTTGTGATGATGTGGTTGTGGGGGGCCGGGTGGGGGGGGCCCGGGATAGGTTGGTGGTGCCCGCGGTGGCTGGGGGCAGTGCGACATCTTCCCAGGTTACGGACGCACAGGTGGGGAATCCTGGGGTGGATGCGGGGTTGCAGAGATTTTTGTCGGGGCTAGAGGCGTTGGTTAGCCAGCTTAAAGGGGGGGACAGACCCCCCGCGGGCCCGACCGCGGCTTGGGGGCCGGGAGGGGGGGCTGCGGCGGCTGCGGCAGCTGCCCCAACGGCGGTAGTGGTGACTGAGAAGGAGGCGAATGGGGGTGGCTTGGGGTCAGGACCGGCGGCACAGACGGCAGGGACTGCCGAGCCGGCAGGGGCCGCAGGCAAGAAGCGGGATTTGGTGCGGTTAGCGGATGAAGCAAAGGGGCAAGTGTATACTTGTTATGATGCGCCGCTGGGGGCACATTTGAAACAAGAGGTTCGGGAAAAAATCTGGAAGAGCGAATATGTGGAGATATTCGCTTTGTTACCGTTGGAGAAATTCAACTTGGATAGGGTGAAGCCCGAGGACTCCAAAAAGGAGGACGAGGAAAAGCGGAGGTATCGGCTCATACCTCGCACGTTTGCGAATTGGTCGCAGGCTTATTCTATTTTGGCCAGCGTGATTGGCGAGAAGAACCCCGAACACTGTTCGGCGCTCTTCAGCTACCAGGAGGCGATTAGCGAGGCCTATCGTTGTTATGGGGGCACGGGTTGGCTTCGTTATGACGAGCAATTTAGGCAACGTCGGGCGATTAGGCCGGACATTCGGTGGGACGCGAAGGACATTAGCCTTTGGATGCGGCTTATGACGGCTCCGAGGACGTCGGCGCCGTTTTTTCAGGGGGGGGCCGGCGGGGCCTCTTCCCTGGGACAGTCGGCCGGAAAGAAAAAGGGGGTTTGTTGGCAGTTCAACGAGGGAAACTGCAAATTCAGAGGGTCGTGCCGGTACAAGCATGAGTGCTCCGGGTGTGGGGGTAATCACCCCTCTTCCCGCTGCTTCAAGCAGGGCAAGGGCCGTTCCGGAGATCCTTCAGGCAAGAGGGAGCACGCCGGTGATGGTGAAAAGGATGCTGCCGTTTCTCGGTAGGTATCCGGACAGGGCGGCTGCCCAGCTCCTGGAGGAGGGGTTTACAGTTGGTTTTCGTATCCCTGCTAATTTGACCGTGATTCCGCCAATGTCCGAAAATTTACGTTCAGCTAGGCAACACTCGGAAGTGGTTTCCGAGAAGCTCCGTAAGGAGGTCGGGCTGGGCCGAATGGGTGGCCCGTTTGAGTCCCCTCCGTTAGCAGGCCTGGTGGTTTCACCGTTGGGGGTGGTACCGAAGAAAGAACCAAACAAGTTCAGGCTCATACACCACCTCTCCTTCCCAAAAGGGGGGTCGGTGAACGACGCGATTAATGCGGAGGATTGTTCAGTGTGCTACACTTCGTTCGACGCGGCGGTGAGTTGGGTTAGGCGGTACGGCCGGGGGGCGTTGATGGCCAAGTCGGACATCGAGGCGGCTTTCCGGCTGTTGCCGGTGCACCCGGACAGCTTTCGGTTGTTGGGGTGTCACTGGGAGGGCAAATTCTATGTGGACAAGTGCCTGCCCATGGGTTGCTCAGTGTCCTGCGCATTATTCGAACAGTTCAGTTCTTTCTTGGAGTGGGTGGTACGAGACGTGGCGGGGGTGGATTCGGTTATCCATTATCTGGATGATGGACTCCTCTCCTCCTCGTGGCAGCTCCTCTCCTCTCTGACAGTGACGAGTGACTGACACCACGGCAGGTAAGTCAGTGTGTGTGTATCTATGCCATTGTCAGTAGGTCAGTGTGTGTTGGGTCATGCAGTGCAGGTAGGTCAGTGTAGGTAGGTCAGTGGTCAGCATTGATGGGCACTGGTAAGTCACACAACCCCACCGCCCAGCCCCAAAAAACGCTACTCCACATACAACACCTCTAATTCCTCCACCCCCCATCACCTCAGCCCCCCCCCCCACCGGTTCCGGCTTTGGACTTTGGCTGCCACGCCCTAAAACACAGTTTGAAGTGGTGCAACTCATTGGGAAAAAATCACAGACCACATGAGAATAATCACCCAACACCACAAAACATATAGAACCGCACAGGGCTGGTGCAAAATGTTTGACACCCTGGGCGAAATCAAAATTTTCCGCCCTCCTCCATGGCTCCACCCCTGGCTCCACCCCCTTTGCCCTGCCCATGTATACCCCCACATTTTTAATGATGCGCCCATCAAATGCAGCCTCACCAGCGCCTATCAATGCAGCCTACCAGCACCCATCAATGCAGCCTACCAGCACCCATCAATGCAGCCTACCAGCGCCTATCAATGCAGCCCACCAGTGCCCATCAATGCAGCCTACCAGCACCCATCAATGCAGCCTACCAGCACCCATCAAATGCAGCCCACCAGTGCCTATCAATGCAGCCTACCAGTGCCTATTAATGCAGCCTACCAGCGCCCATCAAGGCAGCCTACCAGTGCCCATTAATGCAGCCTACCAGTGCCCCCCAATGCAGTCTACCAGTGCCCATCAATGAATATTTGCTTGCTTCCATTCATTTGGGTGTCAGGGGACACAGTCTTTCGCCTGCTGATGACTTAGGGCTAGATTCAGGTAGGGGCGCGCAAAGTTACGGCGGCGCATTGTATCATATTTACGCTACGCCGCCGCAACTTACAGGAGCAAGTGCAGTATTCACAAAGCACTTGCTCCGTATGTTGCGGCGGCGTAGCGTAAATGGGGCCGGCGTAAGCGTGCGTAATTCAAATGTGGAAGGGGGGCGTGTTTTATGTAAATCTATGATGACCTGACGTGATTGACGTTTTGTACGGACGGCGCATGCGCTGTCCGTGTACATATCCTAGTGTGCATTGCTCCCAAGTACGCCACAACGACGTATTGGTTTCGACGTGAATGTAAATTACGTCCAGCCCTATTCGCGAACGACTTACGCAAACGACGTAAAAAATTCAAAAATCGAAAGCGGGAACGACGTCCATACTTAACATTGCGTGCGCCTCATAAAAGCAGGAGCAACGTTACGCCGAAAAAGCCTCACGCAAACGACGTAAAAAACTACCGCCGGGCGCACGTACGTTTGTGAATCGGCGTATCTAGGCAATTTGCATACTCTACGCCGAAAACGACGGAAGCGCCACCTAGCGGCCAGCGTGAAAATGCACCCTAAGATACGACGGCGTAAGAGAATTACGCCAGACGGATCTTAGGCTAATGTCGGCGTATCTAGCTTTCTGAATTACAGAAAGAAGATACGCCGGCGCAGCTTTGAATTTACGCAGCGTATCTACGGATACGCCGCCGTAATTCTTTGCTGAATCTGGCCCTTAGTTGCTTGCTACAGAAAGAAGAGAGTGGGGACACCAGGTGGCCCGGGCGCCCTAGGCGGCTGCCCAGCTTGCCTAGTGGTAACAACATGTCATTTTCACTGCACCGTTCAATCCCAACATTTTTGTAATTTTTTTTTTTCTTTTGCTTTTCTGAACCCGTTCCAGATGGCCACCAAATTAAATAACCTTTGAAAACGATCCACCTGCAAGCCACGGAGAGGAAAATCATATTATTTACTGACACGGAAGCCCCGCGTCCTCCATAATTATTGTGTCTGCCGTCGTGAGAACAGATGTTGCGCATATTTTGCCACTGTACCGGAATCAGGAAGGGCCTCCAGCTAATGATCGGCAACATATGGATTTTCCTAAGATCCTGACTCGTGAAAATAAATGATATCAATAACCCATCTGACTGTATTTTGTGTTTTTAACAAAGATCTATCCAGAGGCTAATTAAAAAGAAAAAAAAAAAGAGGAGAGAACATTTGTCTCTCGGGTGTTTTCAAGGATGCTTCAAATAAAGCAAATTTGCGATCTGTTGTGAGAACTGGAACTTGGCGCGGCGGCGTTCTCACTGCCGGGGTCTCAGATTACGTGCAAAGATGGAGGAGGCTTCTTGGGGTGCAGGGCTGATCCTAGGCAGGTGCGTGGGGTGCAGTGCACCCAGGTGCTGCAGAGGTGGGGGCACTTTCCTGGCCAACCCCGTCCCCAGGGCTGTTCCTAGGCAGGTGCGTGGGGTGCAGTGCACCCAGGCGCCGCAGAGGTGGGGGCACTTTCCTGGCCAAGCCCGTCCCCAGGGCCGATCCTAGGCAGGGTGCACGGGGTGCTCAGCACCCAGGTGCTGCAGAGGTGGGGGCGCCGAAGCTCCAAAGTGCTCCCCTCCCTCCTCCTTGTCTGTGTCCAGAGGCGGAGCGCATGTAGCGGGTGCTGTGGTTCCCCATCCCGCTTGCTCTCTCCGCTGGCAACTGACAAGAGCGCACACTTTCCGCTGTCCCCAGAATCCGGACTGGGTACCACAGCGGAGCCTAGAACTGGAACACGTTCCGCCACTAGGCTCCACTAATTAATTCTGTCCAGTGTGCATGGAGCAGTCTCCTGTCTGCCCCGCCCCCTATGCGTGTGTCGGCTTTTCTCCCATAGGCGGTGTGATGAGCGGCTTCTGGGTTGGCCGGAGCTGCTGCCAATCATCCCGTGCGCTCCCAGAAATGCTCTCCGAATGCCACCCCCAAGTAACCAAAGATGCCACGTATGCCCCGCCCCCTGTAAAGTGCTTCTGCTCCCAGCGAGCCCGAGCTACAGGGATCTATTGGACAAGTACTAATCTATAAGGAAACACCTTCTGTGGGGGCTCTGATGGGGGGCAACTGCTGGGGGGGCACTGATGGGGGACACCTGCTGGGGGGGGACTCTGATTGGGGACACTAATGAAGACTTCTTAGGGGAGCATCTCTGTGTTTGAGTCATTGCCAGAAACATGTGTAAAGGGGAGGAGTTGGTAAGATGACTACGCCCAGGTTCACTGATTCTGGTTATCAGTAACCTGATTGGCTGAAGCGTCATCGAGGGCGGCAGAAGACATCCAGGGACCGTGGAAGGAGGATGGCGAACCCCAGAAAGGTAAGTGCCGTGCGGGGGGGGGGGCAATCTGACTGGCAGGGCACAGTGGGGACAATTGATGTGGGGACAATTGATGTGGGCACAGTGGGGACAATTGATATGGGCACAGTGGGGACAATTGATGTGGGCACAGTGGGGACAATTGATGTGGGCACAGTGGGGACAATTGATGTGGGCACAGTGGGGACAATTGATATGGGCACAGTGGGGACAATTGATGTGGGCACAGTGGGGACAATTGATGGCATGGCACAGTGGCTGCGTTTGATGGCACAGTGGCTGTGTTTGGCATGGCACAGTGGTGACAATTGATGGGCACAGTGGTGACAATTGATGTGGGGACAATTGATGTGGGCACAGTGGGGACAATTGATGTGGGCACAGTGGGGACAATTGATGTGGGCACAGTGGGGACAATTGATGTGGGCACAGTGGGGAGAATTGATGTGGGCACAGTGGGGACAATTGATGTGGGCACAGTGGGGACAATTGATGGCATGGCACAGTGGCTGCGTTTGATGGCACAGTGGCTGTGTTTGGCATGGCACAGTGGTGACAATTGATAGGCACAGTGGTGACAATTGATGTGGGGACAATTGATGTGGGCACAGTGGGGACAATTGATGTGGGCTCAGTGGGGACAATTGATGTGGGCACAGTGGGGACAATTGATGTGGGCACAGTGGGGACAATTGATGGCATGGCACAGTGGCTGCGTTTGATGGCACAGTGGCTGTGTTTGGCATGGCACAGTGGTGACAATTGATGGGCACAGTGGTGACAATTGATGTGGGCACAGTGGTGACAATTGATGTGGGCACAGTGGTCTACAATTGATGGCATGGCACAGTGGCTGTGTTTGGCATGGCACAGTGGTGACAATGAATGGGCACAGTGGTGACAATTAATGGCACAGTGGTGACAATTAATGGCACAGTGGTGACAATTGATGGCACAGTGGTGACAATTGATGGCACAGTGGCGACAATTGATGGCATGGCACAGTGGCGACAATTGATGGCATGGCACAGTGGCTGCATTTGATGGGCACAGTGGCTGCCTTTGATGGGCACAGTGAGGCTGCAATTGTCTTTTTTTTTCCATTTGTTTGCACCCCTCTAAAAATTTTGAGCACCAGCCGCCACTGGTAGGCATAGGACACGCCCCCTGCCACACCCCCTTAAAGGAGAATTAACCCCAAAAAATATTGATTTTGTTGGCCCTGGGCAGGGAAAAAATCAGCAACTCAAAAACTCAGATTCATTCAGGGCCGGTGCTACCACTAGGCAAACTAGGCAGCTGCCTAGGGCGCCCGGCCACTGGTGTTCCTGCTTTCTTCTCTCTGCAGCAAGCAATTAAGTCTCAGCATCAGAAGGCAGCCGCCGCTCCGTTCGCACATATGGTGTTATTTATGAAAGGCAAATCCACTTTGCACTACAAGTGCAAACTACAAGTGCAAAGTGCACTTGAAATTGCACTGAAAGTGCACTTGGATGTGCAGTCACTGTAGATCTGAGAGGTAGATCTGAAATGAGGGGAAGCTCTGCTGATTTTATCATTCAATAATGTGCAAGCTAAAATGTTTTTTTTTTTTTTTCCTTGCATGTCCCCCTCGGATCTACAGCGACTGTACTTCCAAGTGCACTTTCAGTGCAATTTCAAGTGCACTTTGCACCTGTAGTTTGCACTTGTAGTGCAAAGTGGATTTGCCTTTCGTAAATAACCCCCATAGTGTCAGAGGCGCAGCGGAGGACTGTTTCTGTGTCCCGACTCCCGAATGAATGGAAGCAAGAAAACATTCATTGATAGGCACTGGTGAGGCTGCATTTGATGGGCGCTAGTAAGGCTGCATTTGATGGGCACTGGTGAGGCTGCATTTGATGGGCATCGGTGAGGCTGCATTTGATGGGCGCTGGTGAGGCTGCATTTGATGGGCGCTGGTGAGGCAGCATTTGATAGGCGCTGGTGAGGCTGCATTTGATGGGCGCTGGTGAGGCTGCATTTGATGGGCACTGGTGAGGTTGCATTTGATGGGCACTGGTGAGGTTGCATTTGATGGGCACTGGTGAGGCTGCATTTGATGGGCGCTGGTGAGGCTGCATTTGATGGGCGCTGGTGAGGCTGCATTTGATGGGAGCTGTTGAGGCTGCATTTGATGGGCGCTGGTGAGGCTGCATTTGATGGGCGCTGGTGAGGCTGCATTTGATGAGCACTGGTGAGGCTGCATTTGATGGGCGCTGGTGAGGCTGCATTTGATGGGTGCTGGTGAGGCTGCATTTGATGGGCGCTGGTGAGGCTGTATTTGATGGGCGCTGGTGAGGCTGCATTTGATGGGCGCTGGTGAGGCTGCATTTGATGGGCGCTTCATTAAAAAGGTGGGGCATGGCAAAGGGGGTGGAGTCAGGGGTGGGGCCAAGGGGGGGCGGCAAAATTAGGTTTCGCCCAGGGTGTCAAAAATCCTTAGAATTGAACACAAAGCTGAATGGAGCTTACATCCGGCATGCCAAGAAGTCACGTTATGACCGAATGGCAGATTAGAAAATGATGCCCATTAGCTGCCAGTTCCCAATTCAGTACAAATAGTTCTGTGTGATGCTTTGAAGCTGAAAGGCCTTTGCCACACTGTAGCATAAAACACAAGTTAAAAAGAGTTCAATAGCGTTCACTTGTAGAAGCCGTCTGTTCCGTGGAAACCGCGGGAAGCCGTCTGTTCTGTGGAAACCGCGCGGGGGGGGGGGCGAAAATTAAGCAAATTGCCTTAAAGTGCTCCAGTTTACATCCTGAAAATGATTTTGTGAATTTTTTTATTTTTTTACTTTGTGCGCATCCTGTTTAGCTGTAAGATATAATCTCAGAGAGAACCATCTGCTCATTAAAGGAAGGCAAGGCGGGGGGGAAGAGCAGCAGAAAGTTCACCATAAAATGTAAATGAAAGGCGCTTTAGAAGAACGCCAACAAACTCGTATTTCTAGGCAAAACCCCGACAAGCTCTCTTCTCCCATCAACTGTGACTGCCGACAAAACAGCGATCGTTTCTATCTGTGAAGGACGGGTCCGCGTTCATCCGGGTCCCCGTTCATCCGGGTCCCCATTCCTCCGGGTCCCCCATTCCTCCGGGTCCCCATTCCTCCGGGTCCCCATTCCTCCGGGTCCCCCATTCCTCCGGGTCCCCATTCCTCCGGGTCCCCATTCCTCCGGGTCCCCATTCCTCCGGGTCCCCATTCATCTGGGTCCCCATTCCTCCGGGTCCCCCATTCCTCCGGGTCCCCATTCATCCGGGTCCCCATTCCTCCGGGTCCCCATTCCTCCGGGTCCCCATTCCTCCGGGTCCCCCATTCCTCCGGGTCCCCATTCCTCCGGGTCCCCATTCCTCCAGGTCCCCATTCATCTGGGTCCCCGTTCCTCCGGGTCGTGGTAAATCTGGCGGCAGTTGGTCACATCTAACCGGGCTTGTTTGGTAATGAAGACATTTCATAGCTTATTTAACCCCTTCCATACCGGGGGGCACTTACGCACCTTCCTGCCCAAACCAATTTTCAGCTTTCAGCGCTGTCGCACTTTGAATGACAATTGCGCGGTCGTGCTACACTGTACCCAAATGAAATTTTTATAATTTTGTTCCCACAAATAGTTTTATTTTGGTGGTATTTGATCACCTCTGCGATTTTTATTTTTTGCGCAACAACTAAAAAAAGACTGAAATTTTTGAAAAAAATTAAGGCCCAGATTCACAAAGCACCAGGGCCGTCTTTAATATGGTTTGGGCCCTGGGCAAACATTTTTTTTGGGCCCCCTCCAGCTTATTTTGGGCCTGGCTGGTTCACATGTATGTTTTGGCGGTCCTCATTTGTGCAGGCACAGCAGCCCATTGATTTGAATGGGCTGCCATGCCATCGTTTCCTGCAGAAAAAAGGTGCATTCAGCATTTTAAAAATACAGTTGCCTTGAAATCCATTCTGCTTTTGCACCATGCTACTTCCCTGCAGTTCTTGCACCATGCTACTTACCTGCAGTTCTTGCACCATGCTACTTACCTGCAGTTCTTGCACCATGCTACTTACCTGCAGTTCTTGCACACACACAAACGCACTGTGTTTTTAAAAGCGTGACCTAAACGTCTAAAAATGCAGCAAGTTTGACAGTGCGGGAACTGCAGATAAGTCACAGCAGACAGCAGAATGGACAGACAGTGCTGTATTTCAGTGCTTGATGGGCATAGGCGTGCCGTGTGCGCAGCCTATTACATGAGGCATGCGCTTTTCTTTGCAATGTGGAAGCCTCTAGGGTTGGGATTATGTGGGCAACGAAAAGAATATATATTCAAAAAATTATAAAAATATATTTTAATACATATACGTAGAAAAATTACAAAAATTACATGAAATACAAAATTGGTTAAAAAGAACAAAACATTTACATTGAAAACATATAAATAGACAGATTGACACTATGCCATGTTACAACATGAAATTCACCCCAAAGAGGTGAATTTGTGAAAGATGGACTGATCCGACGCGTTTCCGAAAAAACTTTTAAAGTTTGATCTTCATCAGGGATGTAAAGTGTCTTTACTGTCTAAATAGAGAAAATGTTGATTGAAAAATATATACAATTTGCGCTTTTCTTTGCAGGAAACGCAGGCATGGCGGCCCATTCAAATGAATGGGCTGCTGTGCCTGCGCAAATGTGGGCCGCAAAAACACATACATGTGAACCAGCCAGGCCCAAAATAAGCCCATCAAGCAGTTAAATACAGACAGTAATGCCATGTGCTCTGAGGCCTTACTCAGCCTGGACTGCAGGTCTGGTCTGTGATTTAAAGAGTTCCTCTATTTTACACATGGAATGGCATGGCATGGGGTCCCATGGTGCTAAAGCAGAATGGACAGACGGTGCTGTGACCCCATGCCATGCCATGTGTAAAATAGAGGAACTTTTTAAAACTCTGACCAGACCTGCAGTGAATCATCAAATATTATAAAGACTTTGTGCACACTCTACAGAAAACTTCTATTTACAATATAGATTAGCAAACAGTGACATACCTTGAGGAGCAGGACATGAAGAAGTCAGCCTCGGGAAGAGCAAACTGGGGATGTTATAAAATCACATTCTAATTCACTTTTATATACAAGCAGCACCCAGTGGCAGGAAGGGAGAAGTGGGAAGGGAAGCCAGGGGTGCTGTACATTTTAAAACACTGGGAAGGGAAGCAGTACTGTCACTGGCTGCGTGCCGCTGATGATTTTCAGCCTAATTTGTGGGCAGCACAGGGGCTTAATGGGCGGCAGGGATCAGGAATTATGGGGCCCCTTACACAGCTTCAGGCATGGGCCCCCTGGAGCAGAGAACCGAGGGGGGGATGCTGCTGCCTGAAATTGAGAAGCGGGGAAAAATATATATAAAAAAGGGGTGTAGCCATCCGGGCCCTTTAATAAAAAGAAAAAAAGAAATAAAAAAAATATATATTTTTTTTTTAAAAAAGGGGGTTGTCATCTGGGGCCCTGGGGACCTCTGGGCCCTTTAATGTTTTTTTTTTTATAAAAATTAATTACAAAAAAAGGGGGGTTGACATCCGGGACCTCTGAGCCCTTTAATAAAAAATTAAATAAAAAAAATATATATAAAAAATAAACATTTATAAAAAAATAAAAAAAGGGGGGTTGCCATTCAGGGCCCTGGGGACCTCTGGGCCCTTTAATAAAAAAATAAAAATAAAATAAATATATAAACAAAAATAAAAAAATAAACATTTATAAAAATAACCTCTGAGCCCTTTAATAAAAAAAAATATATATATATATATATATATATATATATATATATATATATATATAAAGAAATAAAAAGAAAAGGGGGGTTGCCTGGGGACCTCTGGGTCCTTTAATAATAATAATAAAATGTATATTTTATATAAAGAAATAAAGAAATATATAAAAAAAAGGGGGGTTGTCATCTGGGGCCCTGGGGAACTACGGGCCCTTTAATAAAAAACAAAATAAAAATATATTTAAAAAAATAAAATTTTTATTTAAAAATAAATAAAAAAAGGGGGGTTGCTATCTGGGGCCCTGGGGGATTGCTTTGGGCCCCCCAAAAGTGACAGGGCCCTGGGCAGCTGCCCCTGTTTGTCCTATGGTAAAGACGGCCCTGCGTGGCTCTCTCTCTGGCACTGGGTAGCATGGCTCTCTCTGGTGGCGCTGGGTAGTGTGGCTCTCTCTGGTGGCGTTGGGTAGCGTGGCGCTCTCTTTGGTGCTGGGTAGCATGGCTCTCTCTTTAGCGCTGGATAGCGTGACTCTCTCTCTGGTGCTGGGTAGCATGGCTCTCTCTTTAGCGCTGGATAGCGTGGCTCTCTCTCTGGTGCTGGGTAGCATTGCTCTCTCTTTGGCGCTGGGTAGCGTGGCGCTGGGTAGCATGGCTCTCTCTGGTGGCATTGGGTAGCGTGGCTCTCTCTGGTGGAGCTGGGTAGCGTGGCTCTCTGGTGGCGCTGGGTAGCATGGCTCTCTCTGGTGGCGCTGGGTAGTGTGGCTCTCTCTGGTGGCGCTGGGTAGCATGGCTCTCTCTTTGGCACTGGGTAGCATGGCTCTCTCTTTAGCGCTACATAGCGTGGCTCTCTCTTTGGTGGTGCTGGGTAGCGTGGCTCTCTCTGGTGGCGCTGGGTAGCGTGGTTATCTCTCTGGTGGCGCTGGGTAGCGTGGCTCTCTGACTTCCGCCTAGCACACCCCTCTTTCTTTGTCCTGTAGCACTCACTCCCTCAGCTTTTTTTCCAGGCTGCAATCTCTCAATCTCTCTCTTGATCGAGCTGTAGCCTCCTTCCTGTGGACTACATGTCCCATGATGCTCGCCTCTCCTAGTCTCCTTTGATTGGCCCTCAGTTATGGCCAATGGGGAAGGAACGGAGTGGGCAGGAAGCTGGGCGGGGAACCTGGTGAGAGCCGCTGTCTCTTCTCCCTGACAGGAGAAAGGGGGGAGCGGGCGAAACCTCTGACAGCCTGCAGCTCACCTTTCTCCTGACACAGCCCTGCCGAGTTCTCTGCTGGACTGAGCAAGGAAAAGAGCCCGCAGTCACATTACACTGATGGGGGGCTTGACAGCACCTTGATGGTGTCACCCCGCTGGCCGCCCGCATCCCCATAGCGAGGCCAATGTACTGAATGTGCCGATCCCTGATTCCAGCTGGGGGCACTTGACCCCCCTTGCCCCTACCTGCGGACGCCCATGACTTCAAATTCCAGTAACAACTGTAGAAGATGTAATCATATCAAAGCTTTTTTTTAAGAGGGAGCCAACAAGAACTGTTATATTGTGAATCTGTGTTTCATAGTAAAACTTTGGAAATCAGAATCTTTCGCTTCCCTTGTGGATAATTCCTTTCTCATTTTCCACCCACCTGAATGACTTCTGGGCCATCCAGACTAGCTCCCTGTTGAGCAATTACTGTCAGTCGGCTCCAAGGGGCTCCGAGGAATCCGCAATAAAAGAGCTGAAAAATATGGAAAAAAGAAGACATCTTCAATCAAGTAGACTTTCCCCATGGCGCCTTGGCTGGAGGTCACCACCATCCAAAGACCTAAGAAGGACATCCCAACTAATAAAGAGACGAGTCAAAGTTCAGTCTCTTAAGAAGGCATTTTATTAAGAAAATACAGAAGAGCGATGTTGTGGGGTCCTTGAGGCTGATCCTCTCGCGGCTCGTGTGCTCCATGATGAGCCTACCCTGCAGGCATGTTTAATGTACAAACTACTGCATAGATCTCCACTGAGGTTCGGGAAGATCGAGAGAAGCTTTATTTTATTTTTTCTATGGTAACCCATATCTGCTTTAAATGCTACAACATTGAAAAATATTGGGCCAGATTCAGAGAGAATCGCCTATCTTTAGGCGGGCGTAGCGTATCTCAGATACACTACGCCGCCGTAACTTAGAGCGGCAGGTCCCGTATTCAGAAAGAACTTGCGCTCTAAGTTACGGCGGCGTAGTGTAAATGGGCTTGCGTAAGCCCGCCTAATTCAAACTAGGCTGGTAGTGGGCGTGTTGTATGTAAATGATTCGTGACCCCACGTAAATGACGCGCTTTACGAACGGTGCATGCGCGCGCATGCTCAGTATCACGTTGAATTTTCTCCGTAAATTACGCCCGCTCAATGCTTAGTCGACGTGAACATAACCTACGCCCAGCCCCATTCACGGACGACTTACGCAAACGTGTAAAATGTAAAATTTGACGCTGTTCCGACGTCCATACTTAACATTGGCTGCACCTCATATAGCAGGGGTAACTTTATGTCGGTCAGACGCCTTACGTAAACAACGTATATTGATACGCCGGGCGCAACTACGTTCGTGAATCGGCGTATCTTACTCATTTGCATATTTTTAAATGGAAACGCCGAATGCGTCCAGTGTAACTATGCGCCCACGATACGCCGGCGTAGGCATGTTACGTCGGACAGCTGAAGCCATGTTTTTTGGCGTATCTAGCTTTGTGAATCGGCGTAAAGATGCGACGGCGCACATTTGAAATTACGGCGCCGTATCTAGAGATACGCCACCGTATCTCCTTTCTGAATCTGGCCCATTGTGTTTTTTTTTTTAAATTGACGCTCTTTTTTTGTTTATAGCCAAAAAATAAAAACCACAGAGGTGATCAAATACCACCAAAAAAAAACTCTATTTGTGGGAAAAAAAGGACGCCGATTTTGTTTGGGAGGCACGTCGCACGACCGCGCAATTGTCAGTTATAGCGGCGCAGTGCCGGAAGCTGAAATTTCGCCTGGGAACTAAGGGCCAGATTCAGGTAGAAGTGCGGCGGCGTAACGTATCCTAGATACGTTACACCGCCGCAAGTTTTCATCGCAAGTGCCTGATTCACAGAGCACTTGCGATGAAAACCTACGCCGGCGGCCTCCGGCGCAAGGCGGGCCAATTCAAATGGGCGTGTGCCATTTAAATTAGGCACGCTCCCGCGCCGGACCTACTGCGCATGCTCCGTTTCGTAATTCCCGTCGTGCTTTGCGCACCGCGACGTCATTTTTTCGAACGGCGACGCGCGTAGCGTAATTCCGTATTCCCGGACGGCTTACGCAAACGACGTTCATTTTTAAATTTCGACGCGGGAACGACGGCCATACTTTATACAGCAATACGATTGCTGTGTAAAGTTAAGGCACTAAAAAAACCGACTAACTTTGCGACGGGAAACTAGACTAGCGGCGACGTAGCGAACACGAAAATCCGTCGTGAATCGCCGTAACTCCTAATTTGCATACCCGACGCTGGTTTACGACGCAACCTCCCCCCAGCGGCGGCCGCGGTACTGCATCCTAACATCCGACAGTGTAAAACAATTACACCTGTCGGATCTTCTGGATATCTATGCGTAACTGATTCTATGAGATACTCCGTCGTATCTCCACTGTGAATCTGGCCCTAAAAGTACTGATTGGGCCTTGAAGAAGGGGAGCACACCCCAAAAGATTGTCCTGAAAATTAGAATATTAGTGCAAATCAGGGCTTTTTTTTCTCAGAGAATATGTGCAGGAACTCCCCCTTTCCAATAGGGTGACCACATTTCCAAACTGCCATTCGGGGGGACACCCCCCTCCTTCACAAAAAATTGCCAATTTTGGGGGTTCCCTTAGTCTGCCTGTAAAGTGGCGCATCTGTACCATGTGTAGAACATGCTGCAGCAAAAGTGTAATTTCTAAAGAAAAAGAAATCACATATAAATTGACTCACGGTTGCAATTGCTGGCACCCGGCTATTTTTTGGGGGGATATTATAGCAAAAAGTAAAAAATATATATATTTTTTTCAAAATTGTCGCTCTATTTTTGTTTATAGCGCAAAAAAAAAACACAGAGGTGATAAAATACCACCAAAAGAAAGCTCTATTTGTGGGGAAAAAAGGACGCCAATTTTGTTTGGGAGCCACGTCGCACGACCGCGCAATTGTCAGTTAAAGCGACGCAGTGCCGAATCGCAAAAAGTGCTCTGGTCAGTTGGGGGCACAAATTCTTCCTTGTTAAGGTGAAAAACGACGAGACTTTACAACTCCTTTAAGTCTCAGATATGAGCCGCCATGAAAAACGCTCATTTGTCAAATTTTGTACGTTCGGCGAACGATTGCGTCCGTTCTTCTCAGGACTTGTCAGTATCTGAGCGATCGCCTCTTTAGATATCATCGTCGGTTGGCTGTCAAGCACACAATGGCGTCTCCTGTGAGCGGAACTCATCAGATAACCAGTGATCCTGAAGCATGGCGGCGGCGGCGGAGAGCGGCGAGGTTTAACCCTGTAATAACCAGAGGTCAAAGATTCCATAGATAGCTCCGTCCAAACTTGTCAGTTATCTTGACAATAACTCAATCAACTTGCCTCCTCAAATCATCTGCACGTTGTTTTTAAGGATGTGGAAGGCTTTTATTTTTGCTGTGTCGCGGTTGGAGAGTCAGAAAACAATGAAGGCGGGAAAAGACGGGGAGAGACGGGGGAGCCCCATATAGTGCAATTCTTTGGGGTTTCCATAGCAGTAAGCAGGCATACACAGAGCATTGACATTTGTTCTGCCTCCAGCAGGATCATCATTAAGGACATGAGCAAAACAGGGCACATGGGTCAGTTTTCCCTGTCGCAGGGCGGAGAGGAGGTTGGTGCCATTGTCGCAAACCACCATTCCTGGCTTAAGCTGGCGTGGCGTCAACCACCTCTGAGCCTGCCCCTGCAGAGCTGACAGAACCTCTGCCCCAGTGCGGCTCCTGTCCCCCAAGCACACCAGCTCTAGCACCGCATGGCATCTCTTTGCCTGCGTACCTGCGTAGCCCCTTGAACGCCTACGGAGCACCGCTGGTTCCGAGGACACATCAGCACAGGAAGAGGCCACAGAGGAAGAAGAAGAGGAGAGGGTGGAGGAGAGAGGTGTACCACGTCCACCGACACCCCTCTATCCAAGTATACCACGTCCACCGACACCCCTCTATCCAAGTATACCACGTCCACCGACACCCCTCTATCCAAGTATACCACGTCCACCGACACCCCTCTATCCAAGTATACCATGTCCACCGCCACCCCTCTATCCAAGTATACCACGTCCACCGACACCCCTCTATCCAAGTATACCATGTCCACCGCCACCCTGGCCTTCAGAAAAACCCATCTTTTCTGAGGGCAAAAGTACAGTAGGGAAAGGATACTAAGTGCCCAGAGGCGATTCAGTTTGCATGTGTTGCGCTATATAAGTTTCTCACTCACTCACCCCTCTGTCCAAGTATACCACGTCCACCGACACCCCTCTGTCCAAGTATACCACGTCCACCGACACCCCTCTGTCCAAGTATACCACGTCCACAGCCACCCCTCTTTCCAAGTATACCACGTCCACAGCCCCCCTCTGTCCAAGTATACCACGTCCACAGCCACCCCTCTTTCCAAGTATACCACGTCCACAGCCACCCCTCTGTCTAAGTATACTACATCCACTGCCACCCCTCTGTCCAAGTATACCACGTCCACCGACACCCCTCTGTCCAAGTATACCACGTCCATAGCCACCCCTCTGTCTAAGTATACCACGTCCACAGCCACCCCTCTTTCCAAGTATACCACGTCCACAGCCCCCCCTCTGTCCAAGTATACCACGTCCACAGCCACCCCTCTTTCCAAGTATACCACGTCCACATCCACCCCTCTGTCCAAGTATACCACGTCCACAGCCACCCCTCTTTCCAAGTATACCACGTCCACAGCCCCCCCTCTGTCCAAGTATACCACATCCACCACCACCCCTCTGTCCAAGTATACCACGTCCACAGCCCCCCCTCTGTCCAAGTATACCACGTCCACCGCCACGCATCTGTCAAATTATACCACGTCCACAGCCACCCTTCTGTCCAAGTATACCACGTCTAGCACCACCCCTCTGTCCAAGTATACCACGTCCAGCCCCTCAGTCCAAGTATACCACAGCCTCCCTCTGTCCAAGTATACCACGTCCACAGCCACCCCTCTTTCCAAGTATACCACGTCCACAGCCACCCCTCTTTCCAAGTATACCACGTCCACAGCCACCCCTCTTTCCAAGTATACCACGTCCACAGCCACCCCTCTTTCCAAGTATACCACGTCCACAGCCACCCCTCTGTCCAAGTATACCACGTCTACCACCACCCCTCCGTCCAAAGTTTTACTTACCTCTTCATAAAAATAAATCAGGTTTGTCTGACAACTTCTGTCTTTCATGAATCCATGCTGTCTGTTGCTTAACCACTTGACCACCGGGCCTATTCTGGCACTTCTCTCCTTCATGTAAAAATCACAATTTTTTTGCTAGAAAATAAATCAGAACCCCCAAACATTATGGCCCGGATTCACAAAGCACTTGCGCCGACGTATCTCCAGATACGCCGCGTAAGTGCAAATATGCGCCGTTGTATCCATGCGCCGGACTCAGAAACTAAGATACGCCTGAAAATAGGCTTCATCCGACCAACGTAACTTGCCTACGCCGGCGTAGAGTGGGCGCATATTTACGCTGGACGTATTTGGCGCTCCCATTGATTTTCAATTCACATATGCAAATGAGGGAGATACGCCGATTCACGAACGTCCGTCCGATGCAGTGCGCGTAAAGTCATACGTCCGGCGTAAATTTATGCCCCACAAAGGAGGTGTAACTCAACAGCATCCATGCAAAGGGCTGCACCAGGGAACACAAGCCGACGTATATTACGTAGGACGTGAATATGACTAGGCGTAGGTTACGTTCACTCCGTAGGCAGTGATCCGACGTATCTTAGGCAGTTGTTCCGACGTGATTGTGAGCATGCGCACTGAGACGCGCCCACGGGACGGCGCATGTGCAGTTGGTGATACGTATCTGTCTGGCGCTCGGCCCATCATTTGCATGGGGTCACGCCTCATTAGCATGGCTCACACCCACTTCCACTTACGCCGACCTACGCCTGAGAAACCCAGCGCAGATTTGGGAGGAAGTGCTTTGTGAATTCAGTGATTGCCTCTCTGCGCTGCGTCGGAGTAACGTAAAGCAGATACGCTACGGCGGCATAAATATGTGCCAGTGTCTTTGAATCCGGGCCTATATATATTTTTTTAGCAGACACCCTAAGGAATAAAATGGCGGTCATTGAAACTTTTTTTCTCGCACGGTATTTGCGCAATAATTTATCAAACGCCTTTTTTTGGGAAAAAAATACGGTTTCATGAATTTAAAAATAACAAAACAGTAAAGTTAGCCCAATTTTTTTGTATAATGTAAAAGATGATGTTACGCCGAGTAAATAGATACCAAACATGTCACGCTTTAAAATTGCGCACACTCATGGAATGGAGCCAAACTTCGGTACTTAAAAATCTCCATAGGCAACGCTTTAACATTTTTTACAGGTTACTATTTTCGAGTTACAGAGGAGGTCTAGTGCTAGAATTGTTGCACACGCTCAAACGCACGCGACGATACCTCACATGTGGGGTTTGAACGGCGTTTACATATGTGGGCGGGACTTGAATGCGTGTTCGCTTCTGCGCGCGAGATAACGGGGACAGGGGCGTTTAAAAAAAAAAATTATTTTACATAATTTTTTTATTTTTACACTTTTTTTTTATCAGTTTCATTCCTATTACAAGGAATGTAAACATCCCTTGTAATAAGAATCACTGTGACAGGTCCTCTTTATGGAGAGATGTGGAGTCAATAAGACCTCCCCCTCCCCCCACATCTCTCCTCCAGGCTTACAAGCATGAAATCGGTGAAAAAAAAATCACTGATTACATACCGACAGTGTTTACTTCCGGGTACCGGCCGTGACGTCATAACGTCGCGCCCGGGCCTATGACGGTCATAGAGATGACTGGTGACCATCTGGTCATCTCTATGCTTTCCAGGCAGCGCCAACCGGTTCGCTCTGCGGGCCCCCGATGGCACGGGAGATCCCAGAGAAGCACCGGATGGTGGCGGGAGGGGGGGGACTTCCCCTCCTGCTGCCTATAAGAACGATCGAGCGGCGGAACTGCCGCTTTGATAGTTCTTATCGTGCAGAGAATCAGGGGACGTCCCCCCCCTTCCTTCTCTCGCCCCCACCTCCCCCCTTCCCTCTCTCTCCCCCATTCCTTCTCTCTTTCACACCTCCACCCCTTCCTTCTCTCTCCCCCCTTCCTTCTCCCACCTCCCTCTTCCTTCTCCCTCGCCTTCCTTCTCTCCCCCCCTTCTCCCCCCTCCTCCTCTCTCTCCTCCCTCCTGCTCGCTCCTCTTTTTTTCCCGCTTTCATTCTCTCCTCCTCGTCCCCCCCCTTTCTTCTGCCTCCCCCCCCTTTCTTCTTCCTCTCCCCTTTCTTCTTCCTCCCCCCCTCCTTCTCGCTCCCCCTTCTCCCCACTCCCTTCTTCCCCCTTCCTTCTCTCCACTCTTCCTTCTACCTCGCCTTCCTTCTCTCCCCCATCCTTCTCCCCCATCCCCTTCCTTTTCCCTCCCCTTCCTTCTCCCTCGCCTTCCTTCTCTCTCCCCCTCCCTTCTCTACCCCACCTCTCCCCCTTCCTTCTCTCTCCCCCTTCCTTCTCCCTCGCCTTCCTTCTCTCCCCCATCCTTCTCTACCCCACCTCCACCCCTTCCTTCTCTCTCCCCCCGCTTCCTTCTCTCTCCCCCCTTCCTTCTCCCCACCTCCCTCTTCCTTCTCCCTCGCCTTCCTTCTCCCCCCCCCTCCTTCTCCCCCCTCCTCCTCTCTCTCCTCCCTCCTGCTCGCTCCTCTTTTTTTCCCACTGTCATTCTCTCCTCCTCGTCCCCCCCTTTCTTCTTCCTCCCCCCCCTTTCTTCTTCCTCTCCCCTTTCTTCTTCCTCCCCCCATCCTTCTCCCTCCCCCCTTCTCCCCACTCCCTTCTTCCCCCTTCCTTCTCTCCACTCTTCCTTCTCCCTCGCCTTCCTTCTCTCCCCCATCCCCTTCCTTTTCCCTCCCCTTCCTTCTCCCTCGCCTTCCTTCTCTCTCCCCCTTCCTTCTCTACCCCACCTCTCCCCCTTCCTTCTCTCTCCCCCTTCCTTCTCTCTCCCCCTTCCTTCTCCCTCACCTTCCTTCTCTCCCCCATCCTTCTCTACCCCACCTCACCCCCTTCCTTCTCTCTCCCCTTCCTTCTCTCCCCCTTCCTTCTCTCTCCCCCTTCCTTCTCTCTCCCCCTTCCTTCTCTCTCCCCTTCCTTCTCTCTCCCCTTCCTTCTCTCCCCCCCTTCCTTCTCTCTCCCCTTCCTTCTCTCTCCCCCTTCCTTCTCTCTCCCCTTCCTTCTCTCTCCCCCTTCCTTCTCTCTCCCCCTCCTTCTCTCTCCCCCTTCCTTCTCTCTCCCCCTTCCTTCTCTCTCCCCCTTCCTTCTCTCTCCCCTTCCTTCTCTCTCCCCCTTCCTTCTCTCTCCCCCTTCCTTCTCTCTCCCCCTTCCTTCTCTCTCCCCTTCCTTCTCTCTCCCCCTTCCTTCTCTCTCCCCCTTCCTTCTCTCTCCCCCTTCCTTCTCTCTCCCCATCCTTCTCTCTCCCCCTTCCTTCTCTCTCCCCCTTCCTTCTCTCTCCCCCTTCCTTCTCTCTCCCCTTCCTTCTCTCTCCCCCTTCCTTCTCTCTCCCCCTTACTTCTCTCTCCCCCTCCTTCTCTCTCCCCCTTCCTTCTCTCTCCCCCTTCCTTCTCTCTCCCCCTTCCTTCTCTCTCCCCTTCCTTCTCTCTCCCCCTTCCTTCTCTCTCCCCCTTCCTTCTCTCTCCCCTTCCTTCTCTCTCCCCCTTCCTTCTCTCTCCCCCTTCCTTCTCTCTCCCCTTCCTTCTCTCTCCCCTTCCTTCTCTCTCCCCCTTCCTTCTCTCTCCCCCTTCCTTCTCTCTCCCCTTCCTTCTCTCTCCCCTTCCTTCTCTCTCCCCCTTCCTTCTCTCTCCCCTTCCTTCTCTTTCCCCTTCCTTCTCTCCTCCCTCTTCCTTTTCTCCCCCCCTTCCACTCGGGTCCCCAAACACTTTTTATGACAATAACTTGCATATTAACCTTTAAAATTAGCACTTTTTTTTTTTTCACGTTCGCGTCCCATAGACTTTAACAATGTTCGCACAAATTTTTTGCCTGTTCGCATGTTCTGCTGCGAACCGAATCGGCGGGTGTTCTGCTCATCCCTACTGATGAGATATTGAGAAATATAATCTGAAGATCAGGTAATTTTCCAGCAAGGCCCGTTTGGTCGGAGAGGGTCTCCGGTGCGATATAAAATTGCGGAGACAAGTATGGACAGAATGAATCTCTGCTGTGAATGTTCCAGGAGCTCACACCGACCTAATGTCCTCTCCCGTTGTCTCATTCCCTCCAGCCCTCTGATGGATTGAGCGCCATCCCGAGGGGGACAATAAGAACCGAGACGAACTGTTTAGAACAAATTGAGTTTCTCTACGGGTTGGAGGACACCGAAAATAGCTTTAGCTCCAACACAAGTTCTTCCAATGACTGGCCGAGCTTCGTTACCGCTCACCGTTATTCTCCGAACGATAATGGATTGTAATTTAATTTCCTTTGATTAAAGCCGAATCCGGAACTTATATTTTAAAAAAAAGTACACCCCTGTAGTAATCCCCCCA
Organism: Rana temporaria; assembly: GCF_905171775.1. Taxonomy (NCBI): domain Eukaryota; kingdom Metazoa; phylum Chordata; class Amphibia; order Anura; family Ranidae; genus Rana; species Rana temporaria. Next base: position 477,320,552 of record NC_053492.1, on the reverse strand, counting down.
CCCATGCATTGCAAGGGTTGAAGCCTAAGTTTAGTTTAAAAAAAATATATATATTTTTAAATTAGCACAAGGAATGGTACTTACATTTATTGGGGTAGATTCAGGTACTGCTGCGCACTCTTACGGAGGCGCAGCGTTACGTTTTTACGCTACGCCTCCGTAAATTACTTGCGCTACGCTTGATTCAGGAAGCAGTAGCTCCGTAATTTGCGGAGGCGTTCCGTAAAAGTGGCCGGCGTAAGCGTGCGTAATTTAAATGATCCCGTAGGGGGCGTGGATCATTTAAATTAGGCGCGTTCCCGCGCCGAACGTAGTGCGCATGCTCCGTCGGGAAACCTTCCCGACGTGCATTGCGGTAAATGACGTCGCAAGGACGTCATTTGCTTCAACGTGAACGTAAATGGCGTCCAGCGCCATTCACGATTCACTTACGCAAACAACGTAATTTTTAAAAATCGCGACGCGGGAACGACGGGTATACGTAGCATTGGCTAATATGCTAATAGCATGGGCAGCCTTACGCAGAAACCGACGAACGCAAACGATGTAAAATGCGAACACCGGGAACGCGTACGGTTGTGAATCGGCGTGAGTATGCAATTTGCATACTCTACGCTGACCACTACGGGAACGCCACCTAGCGGCCTGCGTAAGAATGCAGCCTACGATATGACGGCATAAGAGCCTTATGCCAGTCATATCTTAGGCTGCAGTCGGCGTATCGAGCTTTCTGAATCAGGAGCAGTCGATACGCCGGCGTAACTAAGCAATTGCGCTGCATATCTATGGATACGCAGGCGCAATTGCTTACTGAATCTACCCCATTGAGAAGTGTCCCTTGTGCTGTTCTGTCCCAGTTGAGGTCTTCCCTCCACACCCCAGCAGTGGTGATCTTCCAATGATGCAGGGGTTAATAAAGCCACAGGCAGTACTCAACAAGAGTGACGACTATACCCATCCTTTTCCGTCCCCCTCCTCTATTCTTAGAAGCCGTACAATCTATGAATGAAGGATGGGGGGGGGGGATGAAAGAAATCCACCTCCTCCATTCATAGATCACTTTTCATTGATGGAATCCAGGCATGTACTGGCCATCGGGACTACCGGGAGTTTCCTGGTGGGCCGATGGCTCAGTGGGCTGATTTCAGTGCCAGCCTGCCAAAGTAATGGCTGTGTGGCTCATGCAGCCATTAATTTGAGCACTCTCTGGGGACCTTGATGTAAGGAGGGGTTCTCTCTGGGGACCTTGATGTAAGGAGGGGTTCTCTCTGGGGATCTTGGTGTATGGAGGGGTTCTCTCTGGGGACCTTGATGTAAGGAGGGGTTCTCTCTGGGGACCTTGATGTAAGGAGGGGTTCTCTCTGGGGACCTTGATGTAAGGAGGGGTTTTCTCTGGGGACCTTGATGTAAGGAGGGGTTCTCTCTGGGGACCTTGATGTAAGGAGGGGTTTTCTCTGGGGACCTTGATGTAAGAAGGGGTTCTCTCTGGGGACCTTGATGTAAGGAGGGGTTCTCTCTGGGGACCTTGATGTAAGGAGGGGTTCTCTCTGGGGACCTTGATGTAAGAAGGGGTTCTCTCTGGGGACCTTGATGTAAGGTGGGGTTCTCTCTGGGGACCTTGATGTAAGGAGGGGTTCTCTCTGGGGAACTTGATGTAAGGAGGGGTTCTCTCTGGGGACCTTGATGTAAGGAGGGGTTCTCTCTGGGGACCTTGATGTAAGGAGGGGTTCTATCTGGGAACCTTGATGTAAGGAGGGGTTCTCTCTGGGGACCTTGATGTAAGGAGGGGTTCTCTCTGGGGGACCTTGATGTAAGAAGGGGTTCTCTCTGGGGACCTTGATGTAAGGAGGGGTTCTCTCTGGGGACCTTGATGTAAGGAGGGGTTCTCTCTGGGGACCTTGATGTAAGGAGGGGTTCTCTCTGGGGACCTTGATGTAAGGAGGGGTTTTCTCTGGGGACCTTGATGTAAGGAGGGGTTCTCTCTGGGGACCTTGATGTAAGGAGGGGTTTTCTCTGGGGACCTTGATGTAAGGAGGGGTTCTCTCTGGGGACCTTGATGTAAGAAGGGGTTCTCTCTGGGGACCTTGATGTAAGGAGGGGTTCTCTCTGGGGACCTTGATGTAAGGAGGGGTTCTCTCTGGGGACCTTGATGTAAGAAGGGGTTCTCTCTGGGGACCTTGATGTAAGGTGGGGTTCTCTCTGGGGACCTTGATGTAAGGAGGGGTTCTCTCTGGGGAACTTGATGTAAGGAGGGGTTCTCTCTGGGGACCTTGATGTAAGGAGGGGTTCTCTCTGGGGACCTTGATGTAAGGAGGGGTTCTCTCTGGGGACCTTGATGTAAGGAGGGGTTCTATCTGGGAACCTTGATGTAAGGAGGGGTTCTCTCTGGGGACCTTGATGTAAGGAGGGGTTCTCTCTGGGGACCTTGATGTAAGGAGGGGTTCTCTCTGGGGACCTTGATGTAAGGAGGGGTTCTCTCTAGGGACCTTGATGTAAGGAGGTGTTCTCTCTGGGGACCTTGGTGTAAGGAGGGGTTCTCTCTGGGGACCTTCATGTAAGGAGGGGTTCTCTCTGGGGACCTTGGTGTAAGGAGGGGTTCTCTCTGGGGACCTTGATGTAAGGAGGGGTTCTCTCTAGGGACCTTGATGTAAGGAGGTGTTCTCTCTGGGGACCTTGGTGTAAGGAGGGGTTCTCTCTGGGGACCTTGATGTAAGGAGGGGTTCTCTCTGGGGACCTTGATGTAAGGAGGGGTTTTCTCTGGGGACCTTGGTGTAAGGTGGGGTTCTCTCTGGGGACCTTGATGTAAGGAGGGGTTCTCTCTGGGGAACTTGATGTAAGGAGGGGTTCTCTCTGGGGACCTTGATGTAAGGGGGGGTTCTCTCTGGGGACCTTGATGTAAGAAGGGGTTCTCTCTGGGGACCTTGATGTAAGGAGGGGTTCTCTCTGGGGACCTTGATGTAAGGAGGGGTTCTCTCTGGGGACCTTGATGTAAGAAGGGGTTCTCTCTGGGGACCTTGATGTAAGGAGGGATTCTCTCTGGGGACCTTGATGTAAGGAGGGGTTCTCTCTGGGGACCTTGATGTAAGAAGGGGTTCTCTCTGGGGACCTTGATGTAAGGAGGGGTTCTCTCTGGGGACCTTGATGTAAGGAGGGGTTCTCTCTGGGGACCTTGGTGTAAGGAGGGGTTCTCTCTGGGGACCTTGATGTAAGGAGGGGTTCTCTCTGGGGACCTTGATGTAAGGAGGGGTTCTCTTTGGGGACCTTGATGTAAGGAGGGGTTCTCTCTGGGGACCTTGATGTAAGGAGGGGTTCTCTCTGGGGACCTTGATGTAAGGAGGGGTTCTCTCTGGGGACCTTGGTGTAAGGAGGGGTTCTCTCTGGGGACCTTGGTGTAAGGAGGGGTTCTCTCTGGGGACCTTGGTGTAAGGAGGGGTTCTCTCTGGGGACCTTGATGTAAGGAGGGATTCTCTCTAGGGACCCCGATAGGGGGGCTCTCTGGGGACTTTGAGATAAGTAATTAATAAAATAAGTGACTGAGGACTTCTTGGGCCAGATTCAGAAAGATCAGCGGATCTTTCTGCTGGCGTAACGTAACTCATTTACGTTACACCGCCGCAAGTTTTTCAGGCAAGTGCTGTATTCACAAAGCACTTGCCTGTAAAGTTGCGGCGGGGGGAAAGCGTAAATCCACCCGGCGGAATTCAAATTCGGCAGGTAAGGGGCGTGTATCATTTAAATGATTTGCGTCCCCGTGCCGAACTAACTGCGCACGCATTGGCCGCGACTGAATCCCAGTGCGCATGCTCCAAATGACGTCGGCAACTCGTCATGCTTTCGTCGTGAACGTAAATTGCGTCCGGCCGTATTCTAAATTGACTTACGCAAACGACGTAAAAAATTCAAAACTCGGCGCGGGAACGACGGCCATACTTAACATAGGATACGCCGCACATACCCCTCATATAGCAGGGGTAACTATACGCCGGAAAAAGCCGAACGCAAACGACGTAAAAAAAAAAGCGCTGGGCGGTCGTTCGCTTCTGAATCGGCGTAACTCCTCATTTGCATATTCCTCGCGTAATAATACGGAAGCGCCACCTAGCGGCCGGCCTGGAATTGCAGCCTAAGATCCGACGGTGTAAAACACTTACACCTGTCGGATCTTAAGGATATCTATGCGTAACCTGATTCTATGAATCGGGCGCATAGATACAACGGCCGGACTCAGAGATACGACAGCGTATCAGGAGATCTCTTTTCTGAATCCGGCCCCTTATGTTTTTGTTTTTTTCCGCCATTGCGTATAGTTTATATACTGTTGTGCGTGCCTCCAAAATTAATGTGGGACGGTCTGGATGAAGTCTAGGGCCAAATCCTTGTCCCAGTGCAGCCCTGATGAAAGCTATAGTACAGCTGCTTTGAATGGAGATGGGTACATAAGGAGCAGGCACTATTATGAGTGCCTATGAGAGGTCTCTCAGCTCTATTAACCCCTGCAAAATTGGAAGATTACCACTGCAGGGGCATGGAGCTGACAGAGGAAGGAGGAACTCAACTAGGATAGCCGGCACCAGCACAGGGGACACTTCTCAGTGGGGTAGATTCAGGTAGGGGCGCGCACTACTACGGAGGCGCAGCGTACCGTTTTTACGCTACGCCTCCGTAAATTACGTGCGCTACGCTTGATTCAGGAAGCAGTAGCTCCGTAATTTGCGGGGGCGTTCCGTAAAAGTGGCCGGCGTAAGCGCGTAATTTAAATGATCCCGTAGGGGGCGTGGATCATTTAAATTAGGCGCGTTCCCGCGCCGAACGTAGTGCGCATGCTCCATCGGGAAACTTTCCCGACGTGCATTGCGGTAAATGACGTCGCAAGGACGTCATTTGCTTCAACGTGAACGTAAATGGCGTCCAGCGCCATTCACGATTCACATACACAAACAACATAATTTTCCGAAATCGCGACGCGGGAACGACGGGTATACGTAGCATTGGCTGCCCCTGCAAATAGCAGGAGCAGCCTTACGCAGAAACCGACGAACGCAAACGACGTAAAATTCGAACGCCGGGCGCGCGTACGGTTGTGAATCGGCGTGAGTATGCAATTTGCATACTCTACGCTGACCACTACGAGAACGCCACCTAGCGGCCAGCGTAAGAATGCACCCTACGATACGACGGCATAAGAGCCTTATGCCACGCATATCTTAGGCTGCAGTCGGCGTATCAAGCTTTTTGAATACAGAAAAGTCGATACGCCGGCGCTACTTAGCAATTACGCTGCGTATCTATGGATACGCAGGCGTAATTGCTACCTGAATCCACCCCATTGATTGTAAGTACTGCACCCAGTGCTGATTTTTTTAAAAAAAATAACGAAACTAGGCTTTACAAAGTTTACATGCTTGTTCTGTCTAGAGAAATACTTGCCTTATTCTGCTCTTCACCAGGATCCCTCAATAGTGCCACTGCTCCCTCTTCAACTTGTTCCTGTGTTCCCGAAACCTGATCTGTTGTACCTGCTTCCCCGTGTAGGACCCAGCTTACCTTTGGACTTTGCCCCTGCTGTTGCTCTAGCTCTGTTAACAACCTAACCCCAACCTCGGCTTGTTTACTAGTCCTGACCTGCCTGCTGACCCTGTGCTACTTCACCTGACCGTTGCTGACCTTGGCTTGCTTTCTGCCAGCGCCAGGCACACAGTCTCAGTCGCTCTCCCGGCTCAATGATCCGTCTAAGAATTATTCTTTTGTGATGCTTTATTGAAAACTTGAATTTGGATGGCAATAACCATGGAATACTCCGACAACCTTTAGTAGTAACTTAAGGAAATCTATCTTCTTCCTAAAGATTCTGAGCACAGTCCTTGCAGCAGCAAATGATGGGCTGAGCTACACAAGGACACCATGAACCATGTCCTCTTTTAAGCACACGCTGGCTCTGATGCAAGAGGGACAGCAGCAGCACACAGTCCCCGGGAACTCACATACTGGTCTGTACTAATGCCCTTGGATAGCTGGATGCCTCCATCCAATATCTTCTGGACATGTCTCCTGTAAACACTTCCGACCAGCTCCCCAAAAATAAGTCCCTCAGTCAGCTCCAGCAATGTTAAGCAGAATAGTCCGCCCCCCCCCCAGCTAGAATAGCTGAGACCTCGATGAGCAATAGAAACCCTTTCGGTTGGGATCCCCTCCTCCTGGAGAAGAACTCCAGGCTTCAGACTATTTACACTCACCGGCCATTCTATTTGGTCCCCCTTGCTAGTAGCGGGTGTGACCCCTTTATGAGGTCCCCCTTACTAGTAGCGTGTTGGACCCCCTTTATTAGGTCCCCCTTGCTAGTAGTGGGTTGGACCCCTTTATTAGGTCCCCCTTGCTAGTAGCGGGTTGGACCCCCTTTATTAGGTCCCCCTTACTAGTAGCGGGTTGGACCCCCTTTATTAGGTCCCCCTTGCTAGTAGCGGGTTGGACTCCCTTTATTAGGTCCCCCTTGCTAGTAGCGTGTTGGACCCCCTTTATTAGGTCCCCCTTGCTAGTAGTGGGTTGGACCCCTTTATTAGGTCCCCCTTGCTAGTAGCGGGTTGGACTCCCTTTATTGTTCCATCTTTCTAGTAGCGGGTTGGACCCCCTTTATGAGGTCCACCTTGCTAGTAGTGGGTTGGACCCCTTTATTAGGTCCCCCTTGCTAGTAGCGGGTTGGACCCCCTTTATTAGGTCCCCCTTACTAGTAGCGGGTTGGACCCCCTTTATTAGGTCCCCCTTGCTAGTAGCGGGTTGGACCCCTTTATTAGGTCCTCCTTGCTAGTAGCGGGTTGGACCCCCTTTTATTAGGTCCCTCTTACTAGTAGCTGGTTGGACCCCCTTTATTAGGTCGCCCTTGCTAGTAGCGGGTTGGACTCCCTTTATTAGGTCCCCCTTGCTAGTAGCGGGTTGGACTCCCTTTATTAGGTCCATCTTTCTAGTAGCGGGTTGGACCCCCTTTATTAGGTCCTCCTTGCTAGTAGCGGGTTGGACCCCCTTTATTAGGTCCTCCTTGCTAGTAGCGGGTTGGACCCCCTTTATTAGGTCCATCTTTCTAGTAGCGGGTTGGACCCCCTTTATTAGGTCCACCTTGCTAGTCCCGGGTTGGACCCCCTTTTTGCTTCATTCTTGGTGGTATAGATACAACAAGGTGTTGGAAAAGTTCCTCAGAGATTTTGCTCCATAGTGACATGATAACACAGTTGCTGCAGATTTGTCGGCTGCACATCACTGGATATTTTCTCTTTTTTCCCACCATTCTCTGTAATTCCAAGAGATGGTCGTGTGTGAAAATCCCAGAAATGCTCAGACCGGCCCGTCTGCCACCAACAACCATGGCACGTCCAAAGTCACTTAAATCCCCGTTCTTCCCCCATTCTGATGCTCGGTTTGAACTTCACCACGTCTAGATCCCTAAATGCATTGGGCCGGTTTCAGATACATTGCAGTATCTGCCGGCGCGGCGTAACGTAGCGCACATACGGTACGCCGCCGTAACTTAGGGCGCAAGTTCCGTGTGCAGAAAGAACTTGCGCCCTTAGTTACGGCGGCGTCACGTATGTGTGTCGGCGTAAGCCCGCCTAATTCAAATGGGGATGATGTGGGCGTGTTTTATGTAAATACACTTGGCTAGATTCACATAGATTAGCGGATCTTTAGATCCGCGTAATCTATGTGATTTACGATCCGCCGGTGCACTTTTGCGAGGCTAGTGCAGTATTCACAAAGCACTTACCTCGAAACTTGCACCGGCGGATCGTAACTCCCCCGGCGGAATGCAAATTCCGTGGCTAGGGGGAGTGTACAATTTAAATCAGGCGCGCTCCCGCGCCGATTTGACTGCGCATGCGCCGCCGGCGAAATTTCCCAGTGCTCATGCTCCAAATGACGTCGCTAGGACGTCATTGTTTTCGGCGGCTACGTAAAATCCGGCCATCCGTATTCCCGATCGACTTACGCAAACAACGTAAAAATTTGAATCTCGGCGCGGGAACGACGGCCATACTTAACATTAGCTACCCCTCATATAGCAGGGGCAACTATCCGCCGGAAAAAGCCGAACGCAAACGACGTAAAAAAAAAAGCGACGTGCGGGCGTTCTGACTTGAATCGGCGGTTCTGCTCATTTGCATATCCGACGCGTAAAAAACCGCAACGACACCTAGCGGCCGGCGTGAGATTGCAGCCTAAGATCCGACTGGTGTAAGTCACTTACACCAGTCGGATCTAAGGGAGATCTATGCGGAACTGATTCTTATGAATCAGTCGCATAGATCCGACCGTCGGATCTCAGAGATACGACGGCGGACCAGGAGATACGCCGTCGTATCTCTTTGTGAATCTGGCCCACTGTGACCCCACGTATATGACGTTTTTTCCGAACGGCGCATGCGCCGTTCGTGGAAAAATCCCAGAGCACATGCTCGAAATTACGCCGCAATTGGTTTCGACGTGAACGTAACTTACGTGAACGTAACTTACGCAAAGCCCTATTCGCGAACGACTTACGCAAACAACGTAAAAGTTTCAAAACTCGGCGCGGGAACGACGTCCATACTTAACATTAGCTACGCCCCATATAGCAGGGGTAACTTTACGCCTGAAAAAGCCTAACGTAAACGACGTAAAAAAATGCGCCGCCGGACGTACGTTTCTGAATCGGCGTAAATACCTAATTAGCATATTCCTTGCGTAACTATACGGAAGCGCCACCTAGCGGCCAGCGTAAATATGCAGCCTAAGATACGACGGTGTAAGACACTTACGCCGGTCGGATCTTAGGGAAATCTATGCGTAACCTGATTCTCTGAATCAGGCGCATAGATATGACGGCCCGCATTCAGAGATACGACTGCGTATGAGGAGATACGCCGCCGTATCTCGTATCTGAATCCGGGCCATTGAGTTTCTGCCATGTGATTGGCTGATTAGTAATTTGTGTTACCAAGCAATTAGACAGGTGTACCCGATTAAGTGTCCGGGGGAATGTATACTCACTCGCAGCCACCATCTGGGGCTCCCCCCTCATTTCCCAAATTGTTGGTCGTCATCTAAATTTTGGAGGTAAAAAACATCAAGAAACAATCCGAGTCTTTGTGGTGCTGTAGAACGCTGCAGGTAACGGAGACTGGGAAGCGCCGGCAGCTCAGAAATATTGACGCGGCGAAGCCGAAGAGAACCAATGAAACACCTTTCACAGCGTGCCCCTCGGCGCGGCTCGCAGAGAAATCATTACCGATATGGATTTCAGTCCAAAACCCTGAGAGACAGCTGCAGTTCAGTCACCCGTTCCCGGCGCACATCGACGACACGACGGTGCAAGGATACAAACACATACATAGACAGCTTCATCCCGCCATTACTACACAGGAACTGCTGAACCCGCCGTTCTCTTATAATAGGAAATTAACCCTTCGGGGGACAGGTTTTTTTTTTCTCTTTTGAAGCAGAGATGCCCAAAACTAATATCAGTAGCAGAATACATCAATACGGGCCCAGTGGATCCAACATTATCCTGTTACAATCCATCGTTTGTCTGCCATCGGGGGGCGCTGTCCCCTCCGAGGTGCTCATACCATGGTGCGTCCTCAGGGGTCCGGCCACAAGAGCCAAGAACGGCCAGCTGGTGTAACAGCTCTGGTGAACGGGAGTGAACCACAACTGCGGTTAGCAAAGATTTCAATGCACTTCTCTATGTAAGAATTCAGTATTGGGCCCCAGGCGTCACTCCACACAAACAGGAGTTTGGGGGGTTCTCTACATCATCTCTCTCATACGTAAAGGATTGCGTTGAGCTACTAGGGGTGGACGCATTACAACATGCGACCAAAGCCTAGCGTTAAAAAGATACAATTTAGGAGAACGTTCCAATGCACAACTGTATGCAAGTGATTATCAGTATTGGACCCCAGGCGTCACTCCAATCAGAGAACAGGAGTTTGGGGGTTCGCTACATCATATCACTTAAACATACAGCAGTGCATTAGGCCACTAAGGGAGTAAGCATGAATTATCTTCAACCCTTAGCATAGAAAAGTTAGAGCGAACATGTTCAGTAACTTAGGGCATTCGCCCTTCAACAAGTAAGAACTTATGTCAAGCACGTAGTAAATATGAGGATTGTAGCAAGTAGTATTTGCATACAAGAGGCATATGTAGCTCAGCTTATTTGGAAGTATATGTTCTCTTTAAGATGTTCCACAGCAAACCCGCCGGTAGGTGAATGCGGGTTCCTTCGTCACAAAGGAACCCAGTGTAGGATCGATGGAAAGAAGGTGCCAGAACTTTTTTTATAATGCCCTTAACCACTTTGTGCTGGCTATGGTATTTGGTAATGATTCTCACCATATCCATACCATCACCTTGCTTTTTCTTGATGTCAAATAGTAATTTTCGTCTCATTTGTCCATCTGCTCGCCTGAATGCTTTTTTTTAGGCATTTCCGGGAATAGCCTCTTTGTAGCAGCCTATCTCTTAGCTTCCAAGAGGAACACATCCTGGTAAGAACAGTTACGTTTTAAATGAAGATACTGGGCCGGATTCAGATACCTGAGTGTATCTGTCCGGCCCGCGTAACGTATCTCCGATACGTTACGCCGCTCTAACTTTGAGCGCAAGTTCTTTATTCAGAAAGAACTTCCGCCCTTAGTTACGGCGGCCTAACTTATGTGTTGCGGCGTAAGGCCGCGTAATTCAAATGGGGATGTAGGGGGCGTGTTTTATTTAAATTTGTGTTGACCCCGCATTTTTTACGTTTTATTTGAACGGCGCATTGTGCATTGCTCTAAATGACGTCGCAAGGACGTCATTGGTTTAGACGTGAACGTAAATTACGTCCAGTCGTATTCGCGAACGACTAACGCAAACGACGTAAAAAAAAATCAAAACTCGGCGTGGGAACGACGGCCATACTTAACATTAGCTACCCCTCATATAGCAGGGGTAACTATACGCCGGAAAAAGCCGAACGCAAACGACGTAAAAAAAAAGCGCCGGGCGGTCGTTCGTTTCTGAATCGGCGTAAATACTCATTTGCATATTCCTTGCGTAAAAATACGGAAGCGCCACCTAGCGGCCAGCCTGAAATTGCAGCCTAAGATCCGACTGTGTAAGACACTTACACCTGTCGGATCTTAGGGAGATCTATGCGTAACTGATTCTCTGAATCAGGCGCATAGATCCGACGGGCTGGACTCAGAGATACGACGGCGTATCAGGAGATAAACCGTCGTATCTCTTTCTGAATCCGGCCCACTGACTATATGGGATGGAATTGATGAGCGCTACGGGGTGAGCACTAGTTGCGTGGAGTACGGTATTCCCAGCAGTGGGTTTCCTGTACAATCCACTCGATAGGCTTACATATGTAATCTATAATGCAATTATGCATTATTTTAAAACATGTTAATTTGTGTTATATACAGTCTGACTCCACACGGACATTGGCCCCTGATGAAGGGACAAGGTCTCGAAACACGCAGGGAATCGATTGAACCATTGTGGACAAGTCACGCACCAATCCATTCATTTTGATTTTAACATTAATAGTTTTGTATTTATTGTCTAATAACCTTTTACTATTACTACTTCTCTTGTATTTGAGTTGTTACCGCTAAAGCCCCCACCCTGGGGGGATTCTCTCCTTTTCCATTCCATACAGGGGTGTTGGTAACGCATATAGGTCTCTTTTTTTAATGTTATTTCGCAGTGTATGTCAGGTAGGTCAGTGTATGCCAGGTAGGTCAGTCACAGTGTATGTCAGGTAGGTCAGTGTATGTCAGGTCAATGTATGCCAGGTAGGTCAGTGAATGTCAGGTAGGTCAGTGTATGTCAGGTCAGTGTATGCCAGGTAGGTCAGTGTATGTCAGGTAGGTCAGTGTATGTCAGGTCAGTGTATGCCAGGTAGGTCAGTGTATGTATGCCAGGTAGGTCAGTGTATGCCAGGTAGGTCAGTGTATGTCAGGTAGGTCAGTGTATGTCAGGTCAGTGTATGCCAGATAGGTCAGTGTATGTCAGGTAGGTCAGTGTATGTCAGGTCAGTGTATGCCAGGTAGGTCAGTGTATGTCAGGTCAGTGTATGTCAGGTAGGTCAGTGTATGTCAGGTAGGTCAGTGTATGTCAGGTCAGTGTATGCCAGGTAGGTCAGTGTATGTATGTCAGGTAGGTCAGTGTATGCCAGGTAGGTCAGTGTATGTCAGGTAGGTCAGTGTATGTCAAGTAGGTCAGTGTGCATCAGGTAGGTAACACCCCCCCCCCCCCCGTGCCAGGCCTGGACTTCGGGCTTAAGCCCCTGGTCTTCTTTTAGCCACCTAGCAACACACTGTGCATCCATCCATCCATCTAGCATCTATCTATCTATTCATCCGCCCATCCATCATCTATCAATCCATCCAATTATCAATCCACCCATTATCTATCTATCTATTCATCCATCCATTTATCAATCTATCCACCCAACCATTATCTATCTATCTATCTATTCACCCATCCAATTATCAATCCACCCATTATCTAACTATCTATCTTATCCCTAATCCATCCATCCACCCATCTATTATATATCTATCTATATATTCATCTGTTCATCCATTATCCACTCATTATCTATCTATCTAACTATCTATCTTATCCCTAATCCATCCATCCACCCATCTATTATATATCTATCTATATATTCATCTGTTCATCCATTATCCACTCATTATCTATCTATCTATCCAGTGCCGGCCCAAGACATTGTGCTGCCTGGTACCAAGAATGAAATGCTGCCCCCCCCCCCCCAAAAAAATTACGTTCACCAAAATGCCCCCACATCCATTATTTTATATCATGATAGCTAAAATGGACCTATCATGACTCTATACATGTATATAGGAGTATAAAAAGGACCTGTTATGGCTCTATTCATGCAATTAACCCCACAGTGGAGCGGAGAGCTGAACGGGAGGAGCGGTCGGGCGGCAATTAGCCCCACAGTGGAGTGGAGAGTGGAGTTGGCCGAATGGGATGGCGTGCAGGCAGGAAATTTGCTGCCACCCTGAAAGTGCTGCCTGGTACAATGGTACCATCGGGTCCCATGGTAGGGCCGGCCCTGTATCTATCTATCTATCTATCTATCTATCTATCTATCTATCTATCTATCTATCTATCTATCCTCTTATTTGGGTACAGACGTTGACCCCGGCGCTCCGCTCCGCCTACACACAGCACCCTGCAGACGGCTCTCTGTATGGAATGTTCCGGCATCCGTGACATTGAAACTTTTAATTACACGATGTAACTTGCTGGTTTGGACTAATGAGTCCTCCAGAACGCTTTCTATGAGATCAATCCACTTTTTGAGGGGAAAAAAAAAATCCTGTTGGCTCTCTAATTGCATGTTTGTAGAAAGTTATTTCATCTGAATTGAATTTTTAAAGAATCTTTTCTTCAGTGACTCATGTACGGCACACGTGGCGTCTCGGGTCACACGAGGTGAGAACCGGGCATTTCGGGTCTCTGGAAGTCACAGGATTCCATGTTCGGGACATCGTCCTCACAATATATACGGCCTTAAAGAGATATTAAACCAAAAAGCAATCATTTATTATATTGCAGATTGCTAATTCGTTTTCTTCACGGGTAACTTGTGCTTCACCCACCCTAACTCGCTGGGTGCCTGGCTTGGCTTTCCTACTTCTCACCCTCCCCGGCTCGTGAAAAGTCTGCTCTGGTACTTCTCCAGATTTCCATACACTGGCCTCTGATAACAAGAATGGTTGTCCCTTGCTGGCGACTATTCCTCCCTTCGCTTGCCCCTGGCGACAGGAGTGGTCTTCCCTTGTGGCAACTGCTTCTCCCTCACCGCTGGCAACAATCCAGTTCCCCCATCCAAAGGAACCTCTGCAACTTGGTTGGGCTTCCAGCCTAAAGCCCCAACCCCGCACTGCCTTTCTTAAACCTGGATAGACCTCAGACAGCCTAGTAGCCAGGTGCGCCTCAGACTTCTGGCCTAGAAGCCCAGAGCCTTGTGATACATGTCCACCCAGACAGCTGCCCAGGTGGCACAGAACCCTGATCACCTGACTCCTCCCAGATAAATAGGCGCTCCCAGCAGGTCAAGGGACTAAAGAAACCCCCGCCAATTGGCTGAGACAACCCATCCACTCGTAGTCTGAATTTACTATGCCCTTGTCATTCTAATGCCACTGGAAACAATGCCATCTAGTGACAGAAGAGAGAGGTGTATCAAATCCAGAGTTAGGGAAAAGCCATATAATCAATCAGCCAAGCTAGTTACCACCTAGCAAGCTAAATTTGTTAACAAACCTGCCTATTACCGGGGGGCTGCACTTTCTTTCTTCTGTTTTCAGCAAATTTTTCAAAAGCACAAGCTCTCCGGCAGAATGTATCAGTTTACATGGATGAGACAAACCACTTATCACTGGCAGGGGATCTTACAATGAGTAAGGCAGGTGTCCCAATACTTTTGGTAAAACTGTGGATATATATATATATATATATATATATATATATAGATAGATATATACATACCTCCCAACCCGCACGGATTCTGCGGGAACTTCCAGCTCAGACTGCATCTTCCTGCAGTCCCGTGAAGGGGTTAACTTTCCCGCACAGGAAGGAGAAGAAAAAGGTCTAAGGGGAGACATGCTGACCGGAGCGGTGTGCGGACTGCGGCAGCTAAAGGGTAGAGGAGAACCGACAGGCTGTGCACAGATGAGAGGCAACAACTTCATCAATCCGCGGCAACAACTTTGATCCGCGGCAAGTACCCCCCCCCCCCCCCCCGCTCAACAACTTTGATCCGACTTCGATTCCCCGCTCTACAACTTTGATCCGCGGCAAGTAAAGCTCAACAACTTCGATCCGACTTCGATCCCCCCCCCGCCCGCTCACTCAACAGGAACGTCCCGCAGTGGATTTTTGAAAGGTATGTATATATATATATATATATATATATATATAAATAGTAATAACGTAAGGATCAATTAGATGCCAAGTATCCCTATATTAGGAGGTGTAGAGGGTGGATGAAACAAGGGATCCAATCTATTGAAGTTATACATAAAATGATTATCGTATTTAATGTCTATGAAATCATGATTTCATAATGTACAGCACTGCGTTATACACTGACACCACAGACTGGGGGGACACTGACACCACAGACTGAGGGGACACCGACACCACAGACTGAGGGGACACCGACACCACAGACCGGGGGGACACTGACACCACCGGCCTGGGGGGACACTGACACCACAGACTGGGGAGACACTGACACCAGAGACCGGGGGGACACTGACACCACAGACCAGGGGGACACTGAAACCACAGACTGGGGGGACACTGACACCACAGACTGAGGGGACACCGACACCACAGACTGAGGGGACACCGACACCACAGACCGGGGAGACACTGACACCACCGGCCTGGGGGGACACTGACACCACAGACTGGGGAGACACTGACACCAGAGACCGGGGGGACACTGACACCACAGACCAGGGGGACACTGAAACCACAGACTGGGGGGGACACTGACACCACGGACTGGGAGCACACTGACACCACAGACTGGGGGGACACTGACACCACAGACTGGGGGGACACTGACACCACAGACGGCCTCACAGACACAGATTCTGACGGGACAGAGACACTAGGATCCCCTGGTACAACCTCCGGCAACCAAGACTCTTCTCTATCCAGACGAAAGAATTCCTCCATCAACTCAGGCTTATTGTGCAAAGCCTCAGGTCTCCGGCTATAAGGGTGACCAACCTTGTCACAAAGGTTACATTTAACCACTTAAGACCAGGACCTTTAGGCAGCTAAAGGACCTGGCCAGTTTTTGCGATTCGGCACTGCGTCGCTTTAACTGACAATTGCGCGGTCGTGCGACGTGGCTCCCAAACAAAATTTGTGTCCTTTTTTTCCCACAAATAGAGCTTTCTTTTTGTGGTATTTGATCACCTCTGCGGTTTTTATTTTTTGCGCTATAAACAAAAATAGAGCGACAATTTTGAAAAAAAATGCAATATTTTTTACTTTTTCCTATAATAAATATCCCCAAAAATATATAAAAAAAAAAATTTTTCCTCAGTTTAGGCTGATACGTATTCTTCTACATATTTTTGGTAAACAAAATCGCAATAAGCATTTATCGATTGGTTTGCGCAAAATTTATAGCGTTTACAAAATAGGGGATAGTTTTATTGCATTTTTATTAATTATTTATTTTTTACTACTAATGGCGGCGATTTCCTGGTGAAAAAGCACTCCTGGTGCAGAGACTGATGTGACTGGCTCAGCGTTCTCTGTACAGCACTGTGGTATATGTCAGAGCTATATAAATGTATAATAATAAAAGTGTGTGACATTCAGGCCCTGTACATACGATCAGTCCAAACTGATGAAAACGGACTGAAGTTTTCTCACTGCTTTGCTTCAGAGAGACAACCAACTTCTCCTGCTTTCTCAATGCCTCCTCCAGAGGCTTCAGCTTGGATTCTTCCCTCTTACTGTTTGCAGACTTACTATGCAGGGATTTCTTTTTCCTGAGATCTTCTTTCATGACAGCAAGTTTCTGTTCCTCCCTGATAATACGGCAAAGTCTATTCAGAACTCTATACTTGAAAGATGGTAAGGACTCCCCTTGCATAGGGACAAGCCAGGATCCACTGCAGCTTGAGCACATGGTGTAGGCCTCAGTGCCTCTGGAGAGCCTCCACCAATCGCTGCATGGTGGTTGGGGGTGAAGCCTGCAGGACAGGCTCAGGTTTGATGTTTCCTCCAGCTGAGACCAAAACAGAATGAGCCAACAGCACCTTGCAAAACAGCATGTCATAGATATGCAATAGTCTTGCAGCTTACCTGTTTCCATCTGTCCATTAAGAGGCATGACTCTGTTCTGGTTACCTTCTCATTTCCTCTCCTTCCTGTATGGCCCCCACCCAGGCCATCCCAGGAAGTCTATATTAACTGTTGCACTACAGGCCTGCAGTGCTGTTCAACAGTGTTGTTTGCTTTAGTTCCTGTCTGCAGTGTGCTATGATTCTCTTCCTGTGTACCGTTTTTGGCTCGTCCCTGACTTCTCCTGTTTGCCTGTGGTCTTCACCTTTTGCCTGTCCCTCAGTTACCCCTGTCTGCTTGTTGCCCCGACCTCGGCTTACCCATCACTACCGCTTGTCTGCTTGCTGCTTCCCCTCTCTCCCTGCGGAGCGTGACCTAGGGGATCCCAGGGGTCGCGACCTGGATCCAGCTGCGGCGAAGGCCATCCTCACCACTAGAGGCTCTGGTGAACACAAAGCTGGATCTTAGACTCCGCGCCCTGGGCGATCTTGGGTTCACACTTCCTCTCTTATCGCAGCAGTCGGTCATAGGTTTCACTACCCTGTGGTGCATTCCTGACCCTAACGGGGTGCACTTGTCACCTGGCCACAGGTGACCTGACACAGCACCACCTGGTGGAAAAGCTTCCCTGGTGCAGAAACTGACGTGACTGGCTCAGCGTTCTCTGTACAGCACTGTGGTATATGTCAGAGCTATATAAATGTATAATAATAAAAGTGTGTGACATTCAGAATGCCAATCAAATTACAAGTCATGCAAAAGAAGCCTTTTGTTGTATCCGGTGCCATCGTCGCCCGTCCATTTTTTAACAAAGATGCATTTTATCTTGAAAGACTCATACGGTGAAAATCCCACTAAAAACCTGACGCGGCGTTCCCGCCAAGCTGGAAAATTGAAGTCTTCTCACTGTTGATCCTCCAAACAATTAAAGCCATGAATTATGAAGTCATTTAGCTAAGTGACAAAAAAAAAAGCGCGCCGCCGTCTCCTCCGCAAAGGTCCTTAAAAAAGAATTTGATTTGCATCGAAGGGAACAGTTGCGAGTCAATTACGCTGGAATAATATTGAGGCTCCTAATTAAGATTTAGTCCATTTATGCAATAAAATGTATTTGTCATGTGAAGATCTAATTGCAACAAGATCATTCTACATATTTAATTACATTCTTATTAACGAATGGCGGTAGCGCCGGCTTTGCGGTGGATTTGGCAGCCTCCTGCTTGGATTTTAAATGACATGTTCTACAAATTAGTTGGATCACAATTAAGCTTTATCACCTTAATAAAAACGCCCTCGCCCACTGCGATGGCGGAGAGTTGTTTCAGGTTGAGCAGCAGGCACGGGCCGCTGACACCAAAATATTTTCCTTTCAACCTCTAATTTATTTTGGAAGGTTGCGGTAAGATCGCTCCGTGGGTTTCCAGTGCGGCGGGAGACAAGTTCTCTTAAAGCTGGAGTTTAATCTGCTCAAACTTTGCCTTCCGTGGTTTCTGGTGAAGAAGATAGGTCCTAAGAGCCTCAGCCCTGATGGAAGCAGTGGGAGGAGTTATGCAAATAGTCTGGAGGAAGGACACTCCTAGGTCCTAAAAGCCTCAGCCCTAATGTAGGCAGTGGGAGGGGTTATGCAAATAGTCTGGAGGAGTGGACGCTCCCAGGTCCTAAGAGCCTCAGTCCTGATGCAGGCAGTGGGAGGAGTTATACAAATAGTCGGGAGGAACGGACACGCCTAGGTCCTAAAAACCTCAGCCCTGATGCAGGCAGTGGGAGGATTTATGCAAATAGCCTGGAGGAGTGAGCGCTCCTAGGTCCTAAGGGCTTCAGCCCTGATGCAAGCAGTGGGAGGAGTTATGCAAATAGTCTGGAGAAGTGGACACTCCCAGGTCCTAAAAGCCTCAGCCCTTATACAAGCAGTGGGAGGAGTTATGCAAATAGTCTGGAAGAGTGGACACTCCTATGTCCTAAGCCCTTATACAAGCAGTGGGAGGAGTTATGCAAATAGTCTAGAGGAGTTAGAAGCTCCTAGGTCCTAAGAGCCTCAGCCCCGAAGCAAGCAGTTGGAGGAGTTATGCAAATAGTCTGGAGGAGTGGACGCTCCTAGGTCCTAAGAGCCTCAGCCCTGATGCAAGCAGTGGGAGGAGTTATGCAAATAGTCTGGAAGAGTGGGCACTCCTAGATCCTAAGAACATCAGCCCTTATACAAGCAGTAGGAGGAGTTATGCAAATAGTCTAGAGGAGTTAGAAGCTCTTAGGTCCTAAGAGCCTTAGCCCTGAAGCAAGCAGTGGGAGGAGTTATGCAAATAGTCTGGAGGAGTGGACACTCCTAGGTCCTAAGAGCCTCAGCCCTGATGCAAGAAGTGGGAGGAGTTATGCAAATAGTCTAGAGGAGTTGGAAGCTCCTAGGTCCTAAGAGCCCTAGCCCTGAAGCAAGCAGTGGGAGGAATTATGAAAATAGTCTGGAAGAGTGGGCACTCCTAGATCCTAAGAACCTCAGCCCTTATACAAGCAGTGGGAGGAGTTATGCAAATAGTCTGGAAGAGTGGACACTCCTAGATCCTAAGAACCTCAGCCCTTATACAAGCAGTGGGAAGAGTTTTGCAAATACTCTGGAAGAGTTGACGATCCTAGGTCCTAAGAGCTTCACCCCCGTTGCAAGCAGTGGGCGGAGTTATGCAAATAGTCTGGAGGAGTGGACACTCCTAGGTCCTAAGAGCCTCAGCCCTGATGAAAGCAGTAGGAGGAGTTATGCAAATAGTAAATCTCTGCGTCTAGGTCGGACCTTTTGTAAAGTTTATAGATGAATCCAGAGAGACGGATTCCTTTATCTTCGAAAAGCTCTGATCCCTCCAATCCCTGACAAAGTCTTCCCCGTCAAACGTTCCCCTATGGAGAAAGCCGGAGGACTTTACAAACGTTGTCAGTGAGCCGTATTGGCAGAAGGTTAATGAAAGCTCATTGATCGGAAAACAAAACAAGAGGTCGGCCATATTGTGCTGCCTTATGGCCCCGGCGAGGTCCCCGATCTCCATCCAGACGTTCATCCGTCGTGATAAATACACTTCCGCGGGACGGGATCAATACTTTTAATTATTTGCGAGGGAATGAAGAGTAAGGGACTATCAGATGATCGTATTCTGCCATTAGACGGAGACGCCGCCGATCGCCGGGCGCTTCCTTCGTTTTGTTTTCGGGGGTGAAGGAATAGAAATTGAAAAGGAGAAACCTATTAACGTGCTAATGATGCTAATCGGAGAGCCGAGGATCGATCGGTTTGTAGAGTAAAGTGTCTTTCTTAGTGGAGTGATTGGCGATGGTGGATTATTGTCAATTTGCATTGTTGTGTGCGCGCCGGGGGGTCAAAAACCGAAATCTCTCCAGACCACACACAACGGAACAATTCTAGGGAACGCCAACAGCCTCATGCACGCTGGATGGTATTTTTTCTTCCCCTTGAAGCCTTGCAGATCCCCTGCTCAGTAGTACCCCCAGCTTTGCTGATCCCCCACTCAGTAGTACCATAGCTCTGATGATCTATCACTCAGTAGTAACCCACAGTTCTGCTGATCCTCTACTCAATAGTACCCCCAGCTCTGCGGATCCTCCACTCAGTAGTACCCCCAGCTCTGTAGATCTTCCACTATGTAGGACTCCCCAGTCCTGCTGACCCTCCACTCAGTAGTACCCCCAGCTCTGCAGATCTTCCACTCAGTAGTAATCCCCAACTCTGCTTATCGTCCACTCAGTAGTATCCCCCAGCTTTGTTGATCCCCTACTCAGTAGTACCCCAGCTCTGCTGATCTTTCACTGAGTAGTAATCCCCAGCTCTGATGATCCATAACTCAGTAGTAACCCACAGTTCTGCTGATCCTCTACTCAAAAGTGCCCCCAGATCTACAGATCCTCCACTCAATATAAAAACCCCAAGCTCTGCGGATCCTACACTCAGTAGTACCCCCAGCTCTGCAGACCCTCCACACAGTAGTACCCACATCTCTGCTGATCCTATACTCAATAGTACTTCCAGCTCTGCAGATCCCCCACTCAGTAGTACCCAAGCTCAGCGGATCCTCCACTCAGTAGTACCCCCAGCTCTGCGGATCCCTCACTCAGTAGTACCCCCAGCTCTGTAGATCTTCCACTCAGTAGTAATCCCCAGCTCTGCTGATCCTCCACTCAGTATTACCCCAGCTCCGATGGTCCTCCACTCACTAGTGACCCCCAGCTCTGCTGATCCTCCACTCACTAGTAACCCCCAGCTTTGCTGATCCTCCACTCATTGGTAACCCCCAGCTCTGCTGATCCTCCACTCAGTAGTAACCCCCAGTTCTGCTGATCCCCTGGTTTGCTGTTCCTCCTCTCTCTCTCTCTCTGGTCCCCAATCACCTCCTGCTATATTGTCCCACACTGCACACCATGTGTGACATTTACTAGTTTCTCCTGCTCTGGTCTTCCAGCTCTGCCACTAAGTCCTCTCTCTCCAGTCCCTGCTCAGCTCCCGCTATATTGCTTCCACACTGCTCACCATGTGTGACATCTGCTAGTTTTTGCTGCTCTGGTCCCCCAGCACTGCTGATTCTCTGATGCTTAGTCCTCTCTCGCCAGTACCCGCTCACCTTCCACTATAATGTTCCCACACGGCTCATTAAAAAAAACAAAAAAACTGCTGGCAATTAAAAAGGGGAAAACAAATGGTGTGCCCCCCAGTCCATTCCAGGTCCTTATTTGACCATGCAACCTGGCAGACCAGGAAAAAGGGGGGACGAGTGAGAGCCCCCCCCCTCCTGAACCATACTAGGCCACATGCCCTCAATATGATTCCAATAAGCCCTTTACCCGCGGACCCCCACAACCACAGCCCAGGGTTGTGGGGATGAGGCCCTTGTCCCTATCAACATGGGAAACTTTTTTTAGGGTGCAGGATAGGGGGAAGAGCACCTTGTCCCGATGTTGATGGGGACAAGGGCCTCATCCCCAAAACCCTGGGCTGTGGCTGTGGGAGTCTAGGGGTAGAGGGCTTAACAAAATCAGAAATCCCCTTTGAAAAGGGGGCCCCCAGTCCCTACAACATGGGAAATAGCTGCTTTGGGGGGGCGCAGAGCACTTTGTCCGCATGTTGATGGGGACAAGGACCTCATGCCCACAACCCTGGGCTGTGGTTGTGGGGGTCTGCTTGCAGAGGGCTTATCGAAATCTGGAAGCCTCCTTTAAGAAGGGGGCCCACAGATCCAGAAACATGGGGACAAGGTGCTTTGGGAGGCAGAGCACCTTGTCCCCATGTTGATGGAGACAAGGTCTTCATCCCCACAACCCTGGGCTGTGGGGGTCTAGATCCTGCAACATGGGGACAAGGTACTTTGGGGGGGGGCAGAGCACCTTGTCTTCATGTTGATGGAGACAAGGGCTGGGCTGTGGTTGTGGGGGTCTAGATCCTGCAACATGGGGACAAGGTACTTTGGGGGGGGGGCAGAGCACCTTGTCTTCATGTTGATGGGGACAAGGGCCTCATCCCCACAACCATGGGCTGTGGTTGTGGGGGTCTGCTTGCAGAGGGCTTATCGAAATCTGGAAGCCTCCTTTAAGAAGGGGGCCCACAGATCCAGAAACATGGGGACAAGGTGCTTTGGGGGCAGAGCACCTTGTCCCCATGTTGATGGAGACAAGGGGGCAGATTCACGTACAGCCGCGCAAAATTGTGCGGGCGCGTAACGTATCTGATTTACCTTACGCCTCCACAACTTACAGGGGCAAGTGCTGTATTCTCAAAGCACTTGCTCCGTAAGTTGCGGCGGCGTAGCGTAAATCACCCGGCGGAATTCAAATTCGGCGGGTAGGGGGCGTGTATCATTTAAATCATAGAGGAGTTTATCTCCCATGGTTGAGACCCAGGTTCTTTCATTCTATTACTAGGGTAGGACCCACTAATTCGGGGTACTTTGTCGCAGTAAGTGGGCTTAGCACTATATGACTATATAGTGTGACCAAACCCCCGTATTTTTGAATATGTTCAGGTGTTTTTAACTAGCCTTGCAGGATAAATGTCATTTTTGCATGTGTGCGCTATAATCTGTTTTGTATCATTTAAATCAAGCGCGTCCCCGCGCCGAACGAACTGCGCATGCGCCGTCCGTAAAATATCCCAGTGTGCATTGCTCCAAATGACGTCGCAAGGACGTCATTGGTTTCGACGTGAACGTAAATGACGTCCAGCCCCATTAACGGACGACTTACGCAAACGACGTAACTTTTTAAAATTTTGACGCGGGAACGACGGCCATACTTAACACTGTTGCGCCGCACTTATGCCACCATATAGCAGGGGCAACATTACGCCGGGAAAAGCCTAACGTCGTAACTTTACTGCGTTGGCCGCGCGTACGTTCGGGAATTCGCGTATCTAGCTAATTTGCATACTCAACGCGGAATTCGAGGGAAGCGCCACCTAGCGGGCAAAAAAAAAAATTTGCAGTTTAGATCCGACGGCGTAAGAGACTTACACCTGTCGGATTTAATGGATATCTATGCGTAAGAATCAGTCGCATAGATACGACGGGTCAGATTAGGACTTACGACGGGCATACATGGCGCTGCGCCGCCGTAAGTCCTTTGAGAATCTGGGCCAAGGTCTTCATCCCCGCAAACCCTGAGCAGTGGTTGTGGGGGTCTAGATCCTGCAACATGGGGACAAGGTACTTTGGGGGGGGGGGGCAGAGCACCTTGTCTTCATGTTGATGGGGACAAGGGCCTCATCCCCACAACCCTGGGCTGTGGTTGTGGGGGTCTGAGGGTAGAGGGCCTATCAAAATCTGGAAGCCCCCTTTAAGAAGGGGGCCCACAGATCCAGAAACATGGGGACAAGGTGCTTTGGGGGCAGAGCACCTTGTCCCCATGTTGATGGAGACAAGGTCTTCATCCCCGCAACCCTGGGCAGTGGTTGTGGGGGTCTAGATCCTGCAACATGGGGACAAGGTACTTTGGGGGGGGGCAGAGCACCTTGTCTTCATGTTGATGGGGACAAGGGTCCTCATCCTCACAACCCTGGGCTGTGGTTGTGGGGGTCTGCGGGTAGAGGGCCTATCAAAATCTGGAAGCTCCCTTTAGGAAGGGGGCCCCTAGATCCTGCAACGTGGGGACAAGGTACTTTGGGGGGGGGGGGCAGAGCACCTTGTCTTCATTATGATGGGGACAAGGGCCTCATCCCCACAACCCTGGGCTGTGGTTGTGGGGGTCTGCGGGTAGAGGGCCTATCAAAATCTGGAAGCCCCCTTTAGGAAGGGGACCCCTAGATCCTGCAACGTGGGGACAAGGTTCTTTGGGGGGGGGGGGGCAGAGCACCTTGTCTTCATGTTGATGGGGACAAGGGCCTCATCCCCACAACCCTGGGCTGTGGTTGTGGGGGTCTGAGGGTAGAGGGCCTATCAAAATCTGAAAGCCCCTAGATCCTGCAACATGGGGACAAGGTTCTTTGGGGGGGGGGGGGCAGAGCGCCTTGCCCCCATGTTGTTGCATGGGTGCATTCACCACTGACACTTGCACCAAGTATGCGGGGAAAACATTGATAAATAGACCCCTAAATGTCATTCCATTAGCAGTGAATGGTGTATATGGTACATAATATAGATAATAAGATCTATAATGGAAGACTTCTCTCTGAAGAAGGTGACGCGGCGGTGCGATAATAAGGACGGTGATATTTGCCGTCGCCCGGCGGGAAACTAGACAGATAAGGATGTTATTTAGTCTAAGAGCTCATGAAGGCGTCTAATGGCGCAGAGAAATATCGAGCTTAAAAACAAAACAAGAAAAAAAAATATCTAAAACGTAAAACGGGCGCATTAGGTAGATAATGGTACGGAAAATAATTCCGGGAGAGAAAATGGTTCACTTATCGATGCTTCTCTCTCTCTCTCTCCCCTCCCTGTAATCATTCTTCACCAGCCGAGATGGAGAAAATATTCAGCCTCTGAAATTGCCGGTTCTGCATGAAAAGGGAATGATAGGATTGGATTTTTTAACCAGGTCCCCGTTACGGAGGACGGCGGCGGTGATCCGCCTGTTTTTTTCTTTAGCATTCTGTATGACCCACCAGCTTCATGGCTCGGAGATCACATAAACTCAGGGGGGGGGGGGCAACTAGTGGTCAACCACTCGCCCTTTGCAGGGCCGATCCTGGGCAGGTGCGCTGAGTGCACCACATACCCAGGCGCCGCAGAGGTGGGGGCGCTGAAGCGCCAGAGTGCTCCCCTCCCTCCTCCTCACCTTGGCCTTGTCTGTGTCATGCACACAGTGGGCCGGATTCAAAGAGATTTGCGCATTTATTACGGAGGCGCAGGGCAACGATTTTGCCCTGCGCCCCTGCAATTTTTTTGTGCTGCCCTCGATTCACAGAGCATAAGCTCCGTAAATTGCGCGGGCGCCGCCGGCCGGGCATTTTGCCGGCGCAAGAGCATGCAATTTAAATGATCCCGTAGGCGGCGGGAATCATTTAAATTAGGCGCGTTCCCGCGCCGAGCGTAGGGCGCATGCTCCTTCGGGAAAGTTCCCGACGTGCATTGCGGCAAATGACGTCGCAAGGACGTCGTTTGCTTCAAAGTGAACGTGAATGGCGTCCAGCGGCATTCACGATTCACTTACGCAAACTACGTAAAATTCAAATTTCGTGACGCGGGAACGACGGGTATACGTAACATGGGCTGCCCTTGCTGATAGCAGGGGCAGCCTTACGCGAAAACCGCCGTACGTAAACGACGTAAATTGCGTACGCAGGGCACGCGCACCGTTGTGAATCCGTGTTAGTATGCAATTTGCATACTATACACTGAGCACAACGGGAACGCCACCTAGCGGCCATCGCAAGAATGCAGCCTAAGATATGCGGGCATAAGAGCCTTATGCCGCGCAGATCTTAGTCTGCAGTCGGCGTAACGAGGTTCCTGAATCAGGAGCACTCGTTACGCCGGGGCAAGTAAGCAATTGTGCTGTGTAACCTATGGTTACACAGGCGCAATTGCTTCTTGAATCCACCCCAGTGGCATTGCAAGGGGAGAGCAAGTTTTTTTTCCACTGGGGGCCAGGGGGTCACATGCAGCAGCACCAAGGCTGTCCTAATGAGAGGGCACACCTGGGCACTGCCCAGGGGCCCCAGCTGCATGAGGGGCCCCTGCACTTTCCCCAAAAGCAGCTGGTCTTTGAGCCCACGCTGCCCCAAAATTGGGGGCCCCATGATGACACTGAGAGTGATAGATACACAGGGGAGGCAGTCTGCCTCCTACCTACTTGATGTCTGTTTACCTTCACTGTCATCATTGTAGGGGCCCCAGAGCAATACTTTGCCCAGGGGCCCATGATGCTATTACAGTAAGACGGCCCTGAGCAGCACGCAGCAGCTGGGAGCTTTCTCTGTCTGTCGCAAAGCACAGGAGAGTATAGAGAGAACCGAGCGGAGGGAGGATCTGCCCATCGCCCCGCCCAACTAGGTACTGAGCTCCCTCGGAGGCTGTGCCCAGCCACGTTGCCATAGAAACAGTTGTAATGGGGATGAGTTAGTAAGATGACCACTCCCACGCGGGGGGCGGCGCCAGAAATATTTCTGCACCCAGGCGTCTGTGACACGAGGATCGGCCCTGTCCCTTTGGCTAAAGAGCCAGCGGATGGGGGATGTACACAAGAATTATACCCCTCCTGCTGGTTGTGGCACGCTAGCGCGGGGTTCAAAGGGTAAAACGTAGGCGGTAAGGAGGCGATAGAAACACCTGTAATGAGTTGGAGACCAATGGCCGACAACGTCAGGCAAGCTCAGTTCTCAGGTCAAGATTGGAAAGTCTGAATTGCTAGACCAAACAAAGTCCGGCCCACGGGCTATTTGCGGCCCGCCTTCCGGTTTGATGTGGCCCCCCCACTTGGAATTTGCATATATATATAAATCTGTATCCCGCCAAGTATATCCATCTGTGATCCTCTACTCAATAGTACCCCCAGCTCTGCAGATCCTCCAATCAGTAGTACCCCCATCTCTGCGAATCCTCCACTAAGTAGTACCCCCAGCTCTGCTGATCTTCCACTCAGTAGTAATCCCCAGCTCTGATGATCCATCACTCAGTAGTAACCCACAGTTCTGCTGATCCTCTACTCAGTAGAAAAACCCCAAGCTCTGCGGATCCTCCACTCAGTAGTACCCCAGCTAAAATATTTAAAATTCGACGCGGGAACGACGGCCATACTTTAACATGGCTGGTGTAAAGTTAAGCCATGAAAAAGATGGCTTAACTTTGCGACGGGAAAAAAACGACGTAACGCACGCGAGTAGCTTCGTGGATCGCCTTAAAAGCTAATTTGCATACCCGACGCAGGAAAACGACGCAAACTCTACCCAGCGGCGGCCGAAGTATTGCAGCCTAAGATCCGAAGGCGTACGAAGCCATACACCTGTTGGATCTTAGCCAAATGCCGTCGTATCTTGGTTTGTGAATCACAAATTAAGATACGACGCGGCAAATTTGAAAATATCAGTAGATACTCCGGCGTATTTCTTCTGTGAATCTGGCCCATAGATAGATAGACAGACAGACAGATGGATTTCTCGCCATAAAACTTGCGGAGCGCCGGGTAGCGGGATGCGATATTAGCCGGCGGTCACATCGCTCGTTGTCGCCGCCTCGCTCCTCCTTCTCTCAATCCTAAAATCCCAAAATCCGCAGATCAATTCTGCAATCTCAGGAGGTAATAAAAGCGTTTGAAGGAGGATTTGTATTTATTAAAAGCCGCCATTTGTTCCCCACTTTGCCGCGAGAAGACGAGGCAATAAAAGCGCCGAGTTCCGAGGCGCCGCGACAGATTGCTAAAACTTCTCCCACCCAGAGACGGCGCCTTCTGCATTCATATCGTGGATTTGATTCATAAATGATGGCGGAATATTTTACATTGATGCACCGGAAAGAGCGACATTCTTTATTTAAATCTGACCTCGCC
This sequence comes from Rana temporaria, assembly GCF_905171775.1. Lineage (NCBI taxonomy): Eukaryota > Metazoa > Chordata > Amphibia > Anura > Ranidae > Rana > Rana temporaria. Next base: position 477,292,712 of record NC_053492.1, on the reverse strand, counting down.
CCTCTTCAGTCAGACACAGGTGTACCGGCTCCGGCCCCCCCCCCCTCCCCCTGGACTGAAATGGCTTCCTTTGAATTCACTGCACACTGTGAGCTTCTCACAATGTGCAAAAAAAAAAAAGAAGCAGATAGACCTTGCCTTATTTCCTGACTGGAGGACGTCCAGCATCATCTAGCTCTTTTCTCCTAAATTTACTGCAACTTCTCTCCACAAAGTAATATTACTCTCCGCCAGCTGCCCCCTGGTAACTTGTCCTCTGTGCTACAAACACCCTCCTCTTACCTGTCACATGGACTGACATAGGAGGAGGGATGCTGTGACTGACCCCCCCCCCCACCAGCATTGCCACTGATACCACTGTCATATACTACCCCAGCCTGTCCATATACTACCCTAGCCTGTCTGTATACTACCCTAGCCTGTCTGTATACTACCCTAGCCTGTCCATATACTACCCTAGCCTGTCCGTATACTGCCCTAGCCTGTCCATATACTACCTTAGCCTGTCCATATACTACCTTAGCCTGTCCATATACTACACCAGCCTGCCCATATACTACCCTAGCCTGTCTATATACTACCCTAGCCTGCCCATATACTACACCAGCCTGTCCATATACTACCCTAGCCTGTCTGTATACTACCCTAGCCTGTCTGTATACTACCCTAGCCTGTCCATATACTACCCTAGACTGTCTGTATACTACCCTAGACTGTCTGTATACTACCCTAGCCTGTCTATATACTACACCAGCCTGCCCATATACTACCCTAGCCTGTCTATATACTACCCTAGCCTGCCCATATACTACACCAGCCTGTCCATATACTACCCTAGACTGTCTGTATACTACCCTAGACTGTCTGTATACTACCCTAGCCTGTCTATATACTACCCTAGCCTGCCCATATACTACACCAGCCTGCCCATATACTACCCTAGCCTGTCTATATACTACCCTAGCCTGCCCATATACTACACCAGCCTGTCCATATACTACCCTAGCCTGTCTGTATACTACCCTAGCCTGTCTGTATACTACCCTAGACTGTCTGTATACTACCCTAGCCTGTCTATATACTACCCTAGCCTGCCCATATACTACACCAGCCTGTCCATATACTACCCTAGCCTGTCCATATACTACCCTAGCCTGTCCGTATACTGCTCTAGCCTGTCTGTATACTGCCCTAGCCTGTCCGTATACTACCCTAGCCTATCCATATTTTACCCTAGCCTGTCCGTATACTACTCTAGCCTGTCTGTATACTGCCCTAGCCTGTCTGTATACTACCCTAGCCTGTCTGTATACTACCCTAGCCGGCCCCTATACAACCCTAGCCTGCCCATATATTACCCCAGCCTGCCCATATACTACCCTAGCCTGTCCATATACTACCCTAGCCTGTCTATATACTACCCTAGCCTGTCTATATACTACCCTAGCCTATCCATATACTACCCTAGCCTGTCTGTATACTACCCTAGCCTGTCTGTATACTACCCTAGCATGTCCATATACTACCCTAGCCTGTCTATATACTACCCTAGCCTGTCCATATACTACCCTAGCCTGTCTATATACTACCCTAGCCTGCCCCTATACTACCCTAGCCTGTCCATATACTACCCTAGCCTGTCCATATACTACCCTAGCCTGTCCATATACGACCCTAGCCTGTCCGTATACTACCCCAGCCTGCCCATATACAACCCCAGCCTGTCCATATACTACCCTAGCCTGTCTATATACTACCCTAGCCTGTCCATATACTACCCTAGCCTGTCCATATACTACCCTAGCCTGTCCATATACTACCCTAGCCTGTCTGTATACTACCCTAGCCTGTCCATATACTACCCCAGCCTGTCTGTATACTACCCTAGCCTGTCTATATACTACCCTAGCCTGTCTATATACTACCCTAGCCTGTCCATATACTACCCTATCCTGTCCATATACTACCCTAGCCTGTCTGTATACTACCCTATCCTGTCTATATACTACCCTATCCTGTCCATATACTACCCCAGCCTGTCTGTATACTATACTAATTTGTTCATTTAGATTTTCGTTTCAGTCACAAAGGTTCTCCAACAAACCTCAGAGGGCCGCATAGAACAGCTGTATTTACACTGAGATTAAGTTACACACAGGTGGACTCTATTTACTAATTAGGTGACTTCTGAAGGCAATTGGTCCCCCTAGATTTTAGTTAGGGGTATCAGAGTGAAGGGGGCTCAATACAAATGCCCCCCCACACACACTTTTCACATATTTATTTGTATCATTTTCCTTCCACTTCACAATTATGTGACACTTTGTGTCTCTCACATAAAATCCCAATAAAATACATTTACGTTTTTGGTTGTAACATGAGAGAATGTGGGAAATTTCCAAGGGGTATGAATACTTTTTCAAGGCGCTGTACCAGCTAAAGTGAAACGCAGTGATTAAACAAATCCTCCTTAAATAAGTTGTACCCATGTATCAGCGGCCCCCTCTCCTCTACAACCATTCAAAGTCCAGAATTTACACAGCATTTCCGAGCTCCATGGGGTGGGGAACTGATGTCACACAATATAGAGCAGGGAGCTGAGTGTAATTTGAGACCTGACTGGAGGTAATGGACACACCACCCTAATTCCTACAGTTCATCTTTAAAGTGGCTGTACCATATACCCAGTGAAGTGACTGGCGTCAGGTGCTACACAGCGATGGAAAAAAAATCATTCTTACATAAGTTGTACCTGTTTATCTGCAGCACTCTCTCCTCTACATCTGTTCCAAGTCCAGAATTTACACAGCATTTCTGAGCTCTGTAAGACAGGGGGTGGGGAACTGATGTCACACAATGCACAACATAGAGCCAGTGTTCAGTCGAGAAGTGCCCCCCTTCCCCCATCGAATAGTGCCTGAGACGAGCAGCGCATGCGCCATATGTCATAGAACAATTGCTGATTTGCCAATCAGCTGGGCTGACGTAACCATGGCGCATGCGCGCATCATAGGAGGTATCTCTTGATGGGAGCCACAATTGAAACCAGGGGAGGGCTGGCAGCCTTAGGCCTGGGGGGGCAAGTCCAGTCAAGTTGCCCATTGAATTGCCGAATGAGCTCACCATCCATGGCCCACCTGGTTTTTCAATGCAGCCTCACCAGTGCCCATCAGTGCAGCCTGGGGCAGGTTACATGGGGTGTATGGGGGTCCGGGTCTCTCACCTCAGTGATCTCAGCTCAGCAGGTTCTTGCACGCCACGGCCTCCTAGGGGGGGGTAATGCTCCTGGTCCTGGGGTAAAGTTGCAGCCAGCGCCCAGCCCTGCGTCCCGACTCCCTGGCACACACTGCCTCTGCCTGCTTCCAAGAATCCGGTCTCAGGGAGTTGCAGTTTCCTCTGCACTGCTCTGTTTTCCACCCACCGGGAGCTTGAGCATGGACTACAACTCCCAGAATGCAACAGCTAGTGGTCAGCCGCTGTGGCCGCGGCCCGACTTCCTAGTGCAGAATAAAAAAAGAAAATGGTAGAGGGCAGAGGCTGCCGACCATTTTGAACATAAGTTAGAGTGGCCTGGGAGGCAATTGCCACCCTGCCCCCTGGCCCAGCCCTCCCCTGATTGAAACCTGTACAAACAGCGGGGAAACCGGACCATCAGCACACTGTAAAGCCGCCCCGCAACAGTGAGGCACAATGTGAGAAATACCCCCCCCCATCCCCCCGTCCCCCCCCCGCTGTTTGTATAGGTTTCAGTTGTGCCCGTGAAATGGTATCTCCCATCGAGAGATACCTCCTACGATGTGCACTTGCGCCCCCGGTTCAAGTCACTCCCGCTGATCGGCAACCCAGCTGGAGTGCAGGGCTGTCCTGCGCATGTGCGGGCACTATTCGATAGGGGGTTACTTCTCGACAGAACACCGGGAGCTGGGTGTAATTTGAGACTTGAGTGGAGGTAATGTACACCCCCCCCTCTACACAGATCCCATGTGGAAACACAGGGCCGATCCTAGGGTCACAGACGCCTGGGTGCAGAAATATTTCTGGTGCCCCCCCCACATGGGAGTGGTCATCTTACCAACTCCTCCCCTTTAAAATGTTTCTATGGCAACAACTCAAACACAGAGATGCTCCCCTAACACCGACAAGGAGAACACGTCAGGCATGGACCGCCCCCCCAGTGACGTCACTGCACTGCTGGTCTCTCTCCACACAGAGACAGCCGCTGCTTCGCTCTTCTCCTCTGACAGGAGGAGGGAGGGGGGACGGGCTTGGGCAGGAAACACAGAGGTGGCGGCGGAGGAGGGACCGGAGCACTCTGACGCTCCAGTGCCCCCACCTCTGTGGCACCTGGGTGCACTGCACCCCAGACACCTGCCAAGGATCAGCCCTGTGGAAACATCCCTGATGTGTGGGATTCCCTGGTATTGGCATAACCTGGCAGACAGAGATCACACTATGGGCCAGATTCACAGAAAAAGTAACTCCGGCGTACTTTCAAATTTGCCGCGTCGTATCTTTATTTGTAATTCACAAACCAAGATACGACGGCATTTGGCTAAGATCCGACAGGCGTACGCCTTCGGATCTTAGGATGCAATACTTCGGCGACCGATGGGTGGAGTTTGCGTCGTTTTCCGCGTCGGGTATGCAAATTAGCTGTTTACGGCGATCCACGAAGGTACGCGCGTTCATCGCATTCTCTTACGTCGTCGCTAGTCGGTTTTTCCCGTCGCAAACTTAAGCCTGCTATTTCATGGCTTAGATTTAGACCAGCCATGTTAAAGTATGGCCGTTGTTCCCGCGTCGAATTTCAATTTTTTTTTTTGCGTAAGACGTCCGGGAATACGAAAGGACGTAACGCACATCGCCGTTCAAAAAACACATCGGGGCTCCGTAATTTCGCGCAAAGCACGGCGGGAAATTTCCTAACGGAGCATGCGCAGAACGTTCGGCGCGGTAACGCGCCTAATTTAAATGGTACACGCCCTATTTGAATTAGGCCGGCTTGCGCCGGATGGCTTTACGCTACGCCGCCGCAAGTTTACACGCAAGTGCTTTGTGAAGCACTTACGATGAAAACTTGCGGCGGAGTAACGTAAAGGGGATACGTTACGCCGCCGTAATTGTTCGTGAATCTGGCCCTCTGTGCTTTGGATTGAGGCAAGCACACACTATAGAGAGATATGCTTCGTTCATTTTTCATTTCAGAGGTTTACAACCACTTTAATTTCGCCTTCCACCGTTGACTTCAATGCATGTCACCAAAATTGCAGATCTTCTAATTTTCTCAGAATATTTGGGGGAAATGAAAGCTCTGAATGTCAGCCCCCCCACCTGGTAGCTGGGTCTCCGTTGTATCTGCTGAGCTTTTATAAATCAGAACCCTAAATTTCCATGACAACCCCCCGGGACTGATACCCCTCTTTAGTGAATAATAACATCCCCCTCCGAAGCGTGACACGCTAATTGTCGGCTCCCTTGTCCGCGTCCGTCATATCTTGGCACGGGTTATTAATTCCCCCCCCCCCCGCGAGCGCAAATATTTATCCACAACGCCTCCCCGCGCCCCTTTCCTCCCCCCGGCTTTGTGCTCCGCATCCGCCAGTTGACAGCTTCAATAACCACCTTTTAATTAACGTAATTGTTGGCCCGGGTTTTCTCCACCTATTCTGTGTGTAATTACACGCGGTGGGGAATCTTCCGAGACTCAAAAGACGTTTTAATTTATTCCACACAAAAAAAAAATATCAAAAACAACTTTCCTGAAAAAAAAAAAGTAAGAAAAAAAAAAGAAAAGACGGCTTTATAAAGCGTGTTGAATCAGCACGCTACTGCGATCCGACTAGAGGGGTTCAGAGTTCTGCCTACGTTTCAGGGACTCTTCCATTGTACGGCGTCTATAGAGAAGACGTTTCAAATATTTAATTGTTCCTTTTTCTTCCTTAGGTAATTAACTCAGTTTAGGGAGCATTTCCTTTGCAAAGCTACTACAAAGCCCTCGGCGCAACTTGGCGGCGAGGAGAGGAGGGTAATTGAGTGTTCATTACCAAATTGTAGCTGACTTTCCTCTTCATTTAGACTTCGCTTACACACAAAATAGATGTGTTGTCTCTGCTAATGAAAAGGATTTTACTTTCCTTACAACACACAGAGCGTTGCCAGGGGAGCCGCGAGACGCACTAGGGGCGGCTTCGAGGAAGTAGTCCTACCATGTCTGTCCTTGATAATTGTATTATTATTATTTTTTATTTTTTTGTAAGGGTGGTAGTAGTTATTATTACAAGTATTATTATTATTATTATTATTATTATTATTATCATTATCATTTGTTATTATTATTATTATTATTATTTTATTTTGTAATGATGGTAGTAGTTATTATTATTATTATTATTATTATTATTATTATTATTATTATAATTATTATTATTGTTAATAATAATAATAATAATAATAATAATAATAATAATACTATTATCTTATTAGTATTTAGTAGAAGACTATTACTATTATTAGTGTTATTAATCTTAGTAGTAGCAGTAGTAGTCATAGAAGTAGTAGACTATTGTTACTATTATTAGTAGTAGTAGTATAAGTAGTGGTAGTAGTATAGTATTTTATTAGTTGATTATTATTATTAGTGGTAGATTATTATTATTATTATTATTATTATTATTATTATTATTATTATTATTATTATTATTATTATTATTACTATTATCCTATTAGTAGTATTAGTATTTGGTAGTAGACTAATATTATTATTAGTGTTATTAATCTTAGTAGTAGTAGTAGCAGTAGTAGTCATAGTAGTAGTAGACTATTGTTATTATTATTATTATTATTATTATTATTATTATTATTATTATTATTATTATTAGTAGTAGTAGTAGTAGTAGTAGTAGTAGTGGTAGTAGTATAATATTTAGGATTATTATTATTATTATTATTATTATTATTATTATTATTATTATGATTATTATTAATAGTATTAGTGGTAGATCATTATTATTATTATTACTATTACTATTTTATTTTTATTATTATTATTATTATTATTAGTAGTAGTAGTAGTAGTAGTAGTAGATTATTATTATTTTATTAGTTGATTAATTTTATTATTATTATTATTATTATTATTATTATTATTATTATTATTATTATTATTATTATTAGTTATAGCAATATATTTGTTATTATTAGTAGTAGTCAACTACTACTAATAATAAAAAATATACTACTGCTACTATGACTACTACTACTAATAATAATCAACTAATAAAAAATAATAATCATATACTACTGCAACTAGTAGTAGTATATGATTATTATTATTTTATTAGTTGATTATTAGTAGTAGATTATTTGTATTTTGTATTATTATTATTATTATTTTTATTATTATTATTTTTTTATTTGTAGTAGTAATAGTAGTAGATTATTATTATTTTATTAGTTGATTATCATTATTATTTTAATAATAGTAGTAGTAGTAGTAGTAGTCGACTATTATTATTATCATTAGTAGCAGTAGTAGTCATAGTAGTAGTATACTATTGTTATTATTATTATTATTATTATTATTATTATTATTAGTAGTAGTAGTAGTAGTAGTAGTAGTAGTAGTAGTAGTGGTGGTAGTAGTATAGTATTTTATAAGTTGATTATTATTATTATTATTATTATTATGATTATTATTAATATTATTAGTGGTAAATCATTATTATTATTATTATTATTATTATTATTATTATTAGTTGTAGTAGTAGTTATAGTAGTAGTAGTAGATTATTATTATTTTATTCGTTGATTAATTTTATTATTATTATTATTATTATTATTATTATTATTATTAGTTATAGCAGTATAGTCAACTACTAGTAATAATAAAAAATATACTACTGCTACTATGACTACTACTACTAATAATAATCAACTAATAAAAAACAGTAATCATATACTACTGCAACTAGTAGTAGTATTGATATTATTATTTTATTAGTTGATTATTATTAGTAGTAGATTATTATTATTTTGTATTATTATTATTATTATTATTATTATTATTATTATTATTATTATTATTATTTTATTAGTTGATTATCGTTATTATTTTAATAATAGCAGTAGTAGTCGACTATTATTATTATCATTAGTAGTAGTAGTAGTAGCAGTAGTAGTCGACTATTATTATTATCATTGGTAGTAGTAGTAGTAGCAGTAGTAGTCGACTATTGTTATTATCATTAGTAGTAGTAGTCGACTATTACTAATGTTAAAAAAAATACTACTGCTACTACGACTACTAATAATAATATTAATAATAATCAACTAATACAAAATAATAATCATATACTACTGCAACTAGTAGTAGTATATTATTATTTTATTAGTTGATTATTATTATTATTATTATTAGTATTTCATCATTATTATTATTTTCCAACTCCAATTAAAAAAAAAGTTGGGAGGCTGTGAAAAATCTACAGTTCCTTGAAAAAAGTATTCGTACTCTCATGTTACAACAAAAAATGTAAATGTATTTTATTGGGATTTTATGTGAGAGACACAAAGTGTCACATAATTGTGAAGTGGAAGGAAAATTATACAAATAAATATGTGAAAAGTGTGTGTGGGGGGGGGGGGGAATTTGTATGGCACCCCCCCTTTACTCTGATACCCCCAACTAAAATCGGTGGAACCAATTGCCTTCAGAAGTCACCTAATTAGTAAATAGAGTCCACCTGTGTGTAATGTAATCTCAGTATAAATACAGCTGTTCTGTGAAGCCCTCAGAGGTTTGTTAGAGAACCTTAGTGAACAAATAGCATCATGAAGGCCAAGGAACACACCAGACAGGTCGGGGATAAAGTTGTGGAGAAGTATAAAACAGGGTTAGATCATAAAAAAATCTCCCAAGCTTTGAACATCTCACGGAGCTTCTGTTCAATCCATCATCTGAAAATGGAAAGAGTACGGCACAACTGCAAACTTACCAAGACATGGCCTTCCACCTAAACTGGGAAAGAGGACCTCTATAAAGTCGGCGGGGGAGAGGACTTCTATAAAGTCGGGTGGGGGAGAGGACTTCTATAAAGTTGGGTGGGGGAGAGGACTTCTATAAAGTCAGGTGGGGGAGAGGACTTCTATAAAGTTGGGTGGGGGAGAGGACTTCTATAACGTCAGGTGGGGGAGAGGACTTCTATAAAGTCAGGTGGGGGAGAGGACTTCTATAAAGTTGGGTGGGGGAGACTGGACCTCTATAAAGTTGGGTGGGGGAGACTGGACCTCTATAAAGTTGGGTGGGGGAACCTGGACCTCTATAAAGTTGGGTGGGGGAGAGGACTTCTATAAAGTTGGGTGGGGGAGACTGGACCTCTATAAAGTTGGGTGGGGGAGACTGGACCTCTATAAAGTTGGGTGGGGGAGACTGGACTTCTATAAAGTTGGGTGGGGGAGAGGACTTCTATAAAGTTGGGTGGGTGAGAGGATTTCTATAAAGTTGGGTGGGGGGAAGACTGGACCTCTATAAAGTTGGGTGGGAGAATCTTCCATAAAAAGGGGTAGAGGACTTCCATTAAGAGAATAGGAGAGGCTTTTCCTATAAACACAGGGGTAACAGGACTTCCATAAAGATGGTGAGGGGGGTAATAATCTTCCATAAGGAGTGGATAGAGGACTTCCATAAAGATGGGTGGGGGGTGAGGACTTCCATAAATAATGGGGGTAACAATACTTCCATAAATACTGGGGGGGGGGGGGGGGAACAGGACTTTCCTAAAGACTGGTGGGGTTAGGACTTCCATAAAAATGGGTGAGAAAGAGGACTTCCATAAACATGGGGTAGAGATTACTTCCATATAGGCAGGTGAGGGAGAGGCCTTTCATAGAGATGGGGGGACGTCCATAGAGACAGGTGGCAGGGAGGACGTCCATAGAGACAGGTGGCAGGGAGGACGTCCATAGAGACAGGTGGCAGGGAGGATGTCCATAGAGACAGGTGGAAGGGAGGACGTCCATAGAGACAGGTGGCAGGGAGGACGTCCATAGATACAGGTGGCAGGGAGGATGTCCATAGAGACAGGTGGCAGGGAGGACATCCATAGAGACAGGTGGCAGGGAGGACGTCCATAGAGACAGGTGGCAGGGAGGACGTCCATAGAGATGGATGGAGTGAGGACGTCCATAGAGACAGGTGGCAGGAAGGACAACCATAGAGATAGGTGGCAGGGAGGACGTCCATAGAGATAGGTGGCAGGGAGGACATCCATAGAGACAGGTGGCAGGGAGGACATCCATAGAGACAGGTGGCAGGAAGGACGTCCATAGAGACAGGTGGCAGGGAGGACGTCCATAGAGGCAGGTGGCAGGGAGGACGTCCATAGAGGCAGGTGGCAGGGAGGACGTCCATAGAGACAGGTGGCAGGGAGGATGTCCATAGAGACAGGTGGCAGGGAGGACGTCTATAGAGACAGGTGGCAGGGAGGACGTCCATAGAGACAGGTGGCAGGGAGGACGTCCATAGAGACAGGTGGCAGGGAGGATGTCCATAGAGACAGGTGGAAGGGAGGACGTCCATAGAGACAGGTGGCAGGGAGGACGTCCATAGATACAGGTGGAAGGGAGGACGTCCATAGAGACAGGTGGCAGGGAGGACGTCCATAGAGACGGATGGAGTGAGGACGTCCATAGAGACAGGTGGCAGGGAGGACGTCCATAGAGACAGGTGGCAGGGAGGACGTCCATAGAGACAGGTGGCAGGGAGGACGTCCATGGAGACAGGTGGCAGGGAGGACGTCCATGGAGACAGGTGGCAGGGAGGACGTCCATAGAGACAGGTGGCAGGGAGGACGTCCATAGAGACAGGTGGCAGGAGGACATCTATAGAGACAGGTGGCAGGGAGGACGTCCATAGAGACAGGTGGCAGGGAGGACATCCATAGAGATAGGTGGCAGGGAGGACGTCCATAGAGACAGGTGGAAGGGAGGACGTCCATAGAGACAGGTGGCAGGGAGGACGTCCATAGAGCTGGATGAAGTGAGGACGTCCATAGAGACAGGTGGCAGGGAGGATGTCCATAGAGACAGGTGGCAGGGACGACATCCATAGAGACAGGTGGCAGGGAGGACATCCATAGAGACAGGTGGCAGGGAGGACGTCCATAGAGACAGGTGGAAGGGAGGACATCCATAGAGGCAGGTGGTAGGGAGGACGTCCATAGAGACAGGTGGCAGGGAGGACGTCCATAGAGACAGGTGGAAGGAAGGACGTCCATAGAGACAGGTGGCAGGGAGGACGTCCATAGAGATGGATAGAGTGAGGACGTCCATAGAGACAGGTGGCAGGGAGGACGTCCATAGAGATGGATAGAGTGAGGACGTCCATAGAGACAGGTGGCAGGGAGGACGTCCATAGAGACAGGTGGCAGGGAAGACGTCCTTAGAGACAGGTGGCAGGGAGGACGTCCATAGAGACAGGTGGCAGGGAGGACGTCCATGGAGACAGGTGGCAGGGAGGATGTCCATAGAGACAGGTGGCAGGGAGGACATCCATAGAGACAGGTGGCAGGGAGGACGTCCATAGAGACAGGTGGCAGGGAGGACGTCCATAGAGATGGATGGAGTGAGGACGTCCATAGAGACAGGTGGCAGGAAGGACAACCATAGAGATAGGTGGCAGGGAGGACGTCCATAGAGATAGGTGGCAGGGAGGACATCCATAGAGACAGGTGGCAGGGAGGACATCCATAGAGACAGGTGGCAGGAAGGACGTCCATAGAGACAGGTGGCAGGGAGGACGTCCATAGAGGCAGGTGGCAGGGAGGACGTCCATAGAGACAGGTGGCAGGGAGGATGTCCATAGAGACAGGTGGCAGGGAGGACGTCTATAGAGACAGGTGGCAGGGAGGACGTCCATAGAGACAGGTGGCAGGGAGGACGTCCATAGAGACAGGTGGCAGGGAGGACGTCCATAGAGACAGGTGGCAGGGAGGTGGTCCATAGAGACAGGTGGCAGGGAGGTGGTCCATAGAGACAGGTGGCAGGGAGGACGTCCATAGAGACAGGTGGCAGGGAGGTGGTCCATAGAGACAGGTGGCAGGGAGGACAGGACAAATACTTTCATACCGGGGATTGCCCATTGAATTTTTTTCTCATTACATCTCCTTTAAGAGACAACAAATTCCGTCACAATAATTCAGACACACGTGCGAACTAATGATTGAACTTAGACGATGAAGAAATCAATTTGCAAATAAGCGCAAATGACACTTTATGGATTGTGTGCGCCGAGCTTAGACTGATATTTAGTATCTTCATCAGAATCTCAAATTACGGAGGTGGGAGAACATTTAACGCGTTTAGCAATTTCAGGGGGAGAAAAATGTGCCGTCAGAATGATTGCTAAACATTTTCTGTAAAAAGTGTGATTTTCTTTTTCTTTTTCTTTATTTATTTATTTTTTGTTTATGAACTAACGAGCTTCAAAGCTGAAGGAAGTCATCATTGTTGAATTGATGAGTAAAATTAACATCTCATTAGGCTTATCTCGCCGCATCGTATGTTTTCTTCACTTTCAGATGCGGAAAGCGTTTCAATCATTAGCACGTCTTTTGCTGCTAATACAATTCTACACCAGGAAAAATTCCTTTGTAGGCGAAAAATAAAAAATACGATCATATGGACACAATCCGCGCTTTATTATTTTGGATTCGTTGTCTTTTTCTCCGTTTATGCCGATAAATGTGCGGGTTAGAACTCGTAAAAAGATTTCGAACACCAACAATACATTTTGTAATAAAATCTTAATCATTTGTATTACTGTGGAACCTCGGTTTACGAGTAACGCAGAATTCAAGCTAATTGGGTGTGCAGTACCGCATGTGGTCTGAGGTGCGGGGGCGCTGGAGCAGAGTTGAGTGGAGCCAATCGGAGCCGATTGGAACCGGTCTGTAATACTTGGAAATATTCAAAAATACTCCGTTCCCGCGTGTTTCAGAGCCTTTCTGAGGGTTTCAGAGGTCAGGCCTATTTTTCAGACTTGGGGCCAGATTCACAGAGGGCAAGGCGCACATTACGCTGCTGTAGAGCAAACACTGTACGCTACGCCAACGCAGCGCAGAGAGTTAAGCATTGCATTCAGCAAGCCAGTGCTCCCAACACTGCGCCAGCGGGGCGTGGGTTTCGAAGGCGTATGTCGGCGTAGGTGGAAGTGGACGTGACCCCATGCAAATGAGGCGTGAGCGCCAGACAGGTATGTATCATGAACTGCGCATGCGCCGTGACGTGGACGCATGCACAGTACACCCCCCTGCGCCTGCTCACAACCACGCCGGCACAACTGCCTAGGTTACGCCGGATCACGCGTACGCCGTGAACATAACGTGCGCCCAGCCAGACACACGACCAACGCACTTGTGTTCCCTGGTGCAGACCTGTGCATGTCTGTTACCGGGTTGCACCTCATTTATGGGGAATAACTTTACGCCGGATGTACAACTTACGTGCATATCGCGTAGAATGCGCCAGGCACACGCGTATTTCCCTCATTTGCATGTTTAGCAGCAGCACCATGTAGCCCAGCCCATATTTGCGCCCACCCTACGCCGGCGTGTGCAAGCTATGGATGGACATTTTTACCGGATCTAATCTGATCCGGAGGTAGACGTGTTAGAAAAACGATGGATGCGAAAAAATATCAGTAGTCAGCAGATCTCACCACCTTCTCCGCCTACTGCGCAGACTCATCCCCTTCATCCCTGAAGAGGACACAGCGGTCGTAGTCGGAACAATCATCAATTCTCGACTCGACTACTCCCTCTACAGAAATACCAGATCTCACGCCTACAAGTCATTCAGAACACAGCAGCTAGGTTGGTAACAGGAAACCCTGGGAATCCATCACCCCGTCCCTGAGGGCCCTTCATTGGCTAACAGTAAAGGATCGGATCACATTCAAGACCCTCTGCCTCACCCACAAATGCACGCAAGGAAAGGCTCCTTAATACTTATGCGAGAAAATAAAACGCTACACCACCCATCGCACTCTCCGATCATCAAACCAAAACCTCCTCCACATCCCCAAATACAAATCAAAGGGAGAACGAAGATTTGCAGTCCAAGGACCACGGCTATGGAACGTTCTACCAATGGACATCCGCATGGAAGAAAACCATCGGGCCTTCAGGAAAAACTCAAGACCCGCCTCTTCTGAAGGATTAGGACCACGGTGGACAGGCGCGGACTGACAACTCATGGGGCCCCCGGGCAATAGGAGACTATGGGGCCCCCGGGCAATAGGAGATTATGGGGCCACACAGTATACACACACATACAGTATACATACACAGTATACATACACACACTGAAAAGGCACTGGAGAGGCGGGGCAGTTATAAACTTTTTATTTATTTTTTTAAACACAGATTTTTACATACTGTCCCTAGTTTTACTGAGACTGGCAACCCTGATGGGGCCCCCTAGTGGCATGGGGCCCTCAGGCAGTGCCCGAGTGACCAAATGGTCAGTCCGCCCCTGCATGTGTAGCGCTATACAAGTTATTCACTCACTCACTCCTTCTTTCTCATTCCTTCTCCTCTTCCCTTCTCCTCATTTTCCTTCTTACTTCTCTTCCTTCCTTCTCCCCCCCTTCTTCTTCCTTCTCCTCCTTCCCTCTCCTCCTTCCTTCTCCTTCTTTCTTCTCCTTCTTTCTTCGTTCTCTTGCTTCCTTCTCCTCTTCCCTTCTCCTAATTTTCCATCTTCCTTCTCCTTTTTTCTCCTTCCTTCTCATCTTCCCTTCTCCTCATTTTCCTTCTTACTTCTCTTCCTTCCTTCTCCTTCTTTCTTCGTTCTACTGCTTCCTTCTCCTCATTTTCCTCCTTCCTTCTCCTCCGTCCTTCTCCTTCCTTCTCTCCCTTTCTTCTTCTCCTTCCTTCTCCCTTCTTCTCCCTTCTCCTCATCCCTTCCCCTTCCTTCCTTCTTTCCTTCTCCTTTCTTCTCCTCATTCTACTTCCTTCCTTTTCCTTCTTTCTTTTACTCTTTCCTTCTTCTTCTTCCTTCTACTTCCTTCCTCTTCCGTCCTTCCTTCTCCTTCCCTTCCTTCCTTCTCCTTTTGCCTTCTCCTTCTTCCCCTTCTTTCTCTTCCTTCCTCTTCCTTCCTTCCTTCTCCTTCCCTTCCTTCCTTCCTTCTCCTTCTTCCTTCTGCTTTTGCCTTCTCCTTCCTTCTCCTTCTTCCCCTTCTTCCTTCTCCTTCTTTCTCTTCCTTCCTTCTCCTTCCTTCTCCTTTTGCCTTCTCCTTCCTTCTCTTTTTTTCTCCTTCCTTCTCATCTTCCCTTCTCCTCATTTTCCTTCTTACTTCTCTTCCTTCCTTCTCCTTCTTTCTTCGTTCTCCTGCTTCCTTCTCCTCATTTTCCTCCTTCCTTCTCCTCCGTCCTTCTCCTTCCTTCTCTCCCTTTCTTCTTCTCCTTCCTTCTTCCTTCTCCTTCCTTCCTTCTTCTCCCTTCTCCTCATCCCTTCCCCTTCCTTCCTTCCTTCTTTCCTTCTCCTTTCTTCTCCTCATTCTACTTCCTTCCTTTTCCTTCTTTCTTTTACTCTTTCCTTCTTCTTCTTCCTTCTACTTCCTTCCTCTTCCGTCCTTCCTTCTCCTTCCCTTCCTTCCTTCTCCTTTTGCCTTCTCCTTCTTCCCCTTCTTTCTCTTCCTTCCTCTTCCTTCCTTCTCCTTCCCTTCCTTCTTTCCTTCCTTCCTTCCTTCTCCTTCTTCCTTCTGCTTTTGCCTTCTCCTTCCTTCTCCTTCTTCCCCTTCTTCCTTCTCCTTCTTTCTCTTCCTTCCTTCTCCTTCCCTCTTCTCCTTCTTCCTTCTCCTTCTTCCACAATGCATTTCTCATTGTTGAGAGGAAATACATTTCTACCATTCATATTCAACAATTTGCAAACTCTCACCTGGGAGATGTAAGGACGCGGCAAATCCTGTCGCCGATAAAAAGCCATTTAAAAGCCTGTAAGTTATGTTAATGGATTCCATTGTGCACTTTGTAATTAGCCCAATATCTGTAATTACTGTAATAAAATTATTTCTAATTGTGAACATCTCAATCACACCGCGCCTGGAAATGTGTTATATTCCCGCGGAATAAAGGTCAGGAGCATTAGGGGGGGGGGGCGACTTCTGTAACCGGAGAAACCAACATGTGGAGATTAAAGGAAAAAGAATTCAGCAAAACACACTTTGTTGCAAAATGTGGCACAAATGATACAATTACGATGAAGCTGATTGGCTTACTGAAGTTGCTGCATTTCTTAGAAATGTCTATTTATAAAGAATTCCCCCTTCTGTGTCTTCTTCTCCAATGCCGGGAAAGGCTTTTCAGGTGTTCAGTTATCTGCTGTAGTCTATGGAATGTGGAACACGGCGTTCCGTCTGCAGGACGCCAGCGGCATACTTATTCTTAATTTATTTCATAAATGATAGCGGAATTATTTTACATCGAAAAGAGAGCCATTCCCCTGCAGTCCTGCCCAGGTGTACCAGCTCCGCCCCTTTAGTCTTGCACAGGTGTACCGGCTCCTCCCCCTTCAGTCTTGCACAGGTGTACCGGCTCCTCCCCCTTCAGTCTTGCACAGGTTTACTGGCTCCTCCACCTTCAGTCTTGCACAGGTGTACCGGCTCCTCCCCCCTTCAGTCTTGCACAGGTGTACCGGCTCCTCCCCCTTCAGTCCTGCACAGGTGTACCGGCTCCTCCCCCTTCAGTCTTGCACAGGTGTACCGGCTCCTCCCCCTTCAGTCCTGCACAGGTGTACCGGCTCCTCCACCTTTAGTCTTGCACAGGTGTACCGGCTCCTCCCCTTTCAGTCCTGCACAGGTGTACCGGCTCTGCCCCTTCAGTCTTGCACAGGTGTACCGGCTCCTCCCCTTCAGTCCCGCACAGGTGTACCGGCTCCGCCCCTTCAGTCTTGCACAGGTGTACCGGCTCCTCCCCCTTCAGTCCTGCACAGGTGTACCAGCTCCTCCCCCTTCAGTCCTGCACAGGTGTACCGGCTCCTCCCCCTTCAGTCCTGCACAGGTGTAACGGCTCCAACCCCTTCAGTCTTGCACAGGTGTACCGGCTCCTCCCCTTCAGTCTTGCACAGGTGTACCGGCTCCTCCCCTTCAGTCTTGCACAGGTGTACTGACTCCTCCCTACTGTCTCCTCCCCCTTCAGTCCTGCACAGGTGTACCGGCTCCTCCCCTTCAGTCTTGCACAGGTGTACTGACTCCTCCCTACCGGCTCCTCCCCCTTCAGTCTTGCACAGGTGTATCGGCTACGCCACTTCAGTGGACTAAAAACGGCTTCCTCTAAATTCACTGCACACTGTAAGCTTCTCACCATGTGCATTAGAAGCTGCAGCAAGCCAGATAGAGAAGTGGTTCTTAACCACTTAAGCCCCGGACCATTTTGTTGCTAAAGGACCAGGCCACTTTTTGCGATTCGGCACTGCGTCGCTTTAACTGACGATTGCGCGGTCGTGCGACGTGGCTCCCAAACAAAATTGGCGTCCTTTTTTCCCCACAAATAGAGCTTTCTTTTGGTGGTATTTGATCACCTCTGCGGTTTTTATTTTTTGCGCTATAAACAAAAATAGAGCGACAATTTTGAAAAAAAATTCAATATTTTTTACTTTTTGCTATAATAAATATCCCCCAAAAAATATATAAAAAAACAATTTTTTCTCCTCAGTTTAGGCCGATACGTATTCTTCTACCTATTTTTGGTTAACAAAATCGCAATAATTTATTGATTGGTTTGCGCAAAAGTTATAACGTCTACAATATAGGGGATAGTTTTATGGCATTTTTATTAATATATATATTTTTTTACTAGTAATGGCGGCGATCAGCGATTTTTATCGTGACTGCGACATTATGGCGGAACACATCGGACACTTTTGACACCATTTTGGGACCATTGTCATTTTCACAGCGATCGGTGCTATAAAAATGCACTGATTACTGTGAAAATGACACTGGCAGCGAAGGGGTTAACCACTAGGGGGCGCTGTAGGGGTTAAGTGTGCCCTGGTAAATGCTTATCCATGCTTATCTTTATTATGGAAACTACAGATATGGGGCCGGATTCAAGTACATTTGCGCATTTATTACGGAGGCGCAGGGCAACGATTTTGCCCTGCGCCCCCGCAATATTTTTGCGCTGCCCTCGATTCACGGAGCAGAAGCTCCGTAAATTGCGCGGGCGCGCCGGCAAAATGCCCGGCGCAAGCGCTGGCAATTTAAATGATCCCGTAGGGGGCGGGAATCATTTAAATTAGGCGCGTTCCCGCTCCGATCGTAGAGCGCATGCTCCGTCGGGAAACTTTCCCGACGTGCATTGCGGCAAATGACGTCGCAAGGACGTCATTTGCTTCAAAGTGAACGTGAATGGCGTCCAGCGCCATTCACGAATCACTTACGCAAACTACGTAAAATTCAAATTTCGCGACGCGGGAACGACGGGTATACGTAACATGGGCTGCCCCTGCTAATAGCAGGGGCAGCCTTTACGCAAAAAACGCCGTACGGAAACGACGTAAATTGCGTACGCAGGGCTCGCGCAATGTTGTGAATCGGTGTTAGTATGCAATTTGCATACTATACGCTGAGCACAACGGGAACGCCACCTAGCGGTCATCGCAAGAATGCAGCCTAAGATATGCAGGCATAAGAGCCTTATGCCGCGCATTTCTTAGGCTGCAGTCGGCGTAACGAGGTTCCTGAATCAGGAGCATTCGTAACGCCGGGGCAAGTAAGCAATTGCGCTGTGTAACCTTTGGTTACACAGGCGCAATTGCTTCTTGAATCCACCCCATGGAATTTAGCCGGAATTCTTAGGTTTGCTCGGCGGGAGACTTGGGCTTCTTTAGAAGATTATCTTCCATCCTGCGGCGTTGGGTAAGGTATTTCTCCCGGCGCGGTTCTGTATTTCAGGAAATCAATACTCCACTCCTATTCTCTCCGACTTCCATCAGCCGAGCGCCGTGATAATTAGCTCGGTGCGTCTGCGTCTGGTTCCGGGGGTCTACAGAAAACATTCCAGCCGGCCGACCCGGCGTCGGTCCAAAAGGCCCGTCGACCTCCGAGGGCAGGCGGACAATCAAATGCCTTCCAAACCCGCGGACTCGAGTTCGGCTGGAAATCGGGGATTCTTCTCATAGGTAGAAACGCTTCCGTAGGTTTTATTATTTTAACCGCTATTTAAAAGTTGTATTTATGAAGCCAGGAGGGAACGCCGCAGAAGGCCGCGCCGTAAATGCTGGCAGGAAAGTTTAATGATGAAGCGAAAGTTTACGGCAAACCACTTCGGGGAGAGAACAGGAAAGGCTTGCTGGAAAATATGAATTCAAAGGATAAATGTGGTATTAGGGAAGAACGTGATAGAAAATATAAATGTAAAGGAGAAATGTAATATAAAGCCAAAAATACAATTATCCTGCTGCCCCCCCCCCCCCCCCCCCCCGAGCGCTGCACCACACTCCTGGAAGCCAGAGCCACTTCTGTAAGCTTAAAATGGGGGGAGTCCTCCCTAACTTCAGTCACATGACCCAAATGAGGGAGGACCTAACTGCCCCGGTCTGGTAAGAGAGTTCTATGGGGGGGGGGAGTTGTATTGAAGAAGAACTGTACTAGGGGGGGGGAGTGGTACTGAGGAGGCAGAACTGTACTGGTGGGGAAAAAGTTGCACTGAGGAGGCAGAACTGTACCGGAGGAGGGGGGAGAGTTGTACTGAGGAGGCAGAACTGCACTGGAGGGAGAGATGTACTGAGGAGGCAGAACTGTACTGGGGGGGAAGTTGTACTGAGGAGGCAGAACTGTACTGGGGGGAGTTGTAATGAGGAGACAGAACTGTACTGGGGGGATTTGTATTGAGGGGGCAGAACTGTACTGGGGGGGAGAGATGTACTGAGGAGGCAGAACTGTGCTGGGGGAGAAGAGTTGTACTGAGGGGGCAGAACTGTACTGGGGGGGGAAGTTGTACTGAGGAGGCAGAACTGTACTGGGGGGAAGTTGTACTGAAGAGGCAGAACTGTACTGGGGGGGAAGTTGTACTGAAGAGGCAGAACTGTACTGGGAGGGGGGAGTTGTACTGAGGAGGAAGAACTGTACTGGGGGGGAAGTTGTACTGAGGAGGCAGAACTGTACTGGGGGGGAAGTTGTACTGAAGAGGCAGAACTGTACTGGGGGGGAAGTTGTACTGAGGAGGCAGAACTGTACTGGGGGGGAAGTTGTACTGAAGAGGCAGAACTGTACTGGGGGGGAAGTTGTACTGAAGAGGCAGAACTGTACTGGGAGGGGGGAGTTGTACTGAGGAGGAAGAACTGTACTGGGGGGTTGTAATGAGGTGTAAGAGTTATACCGAGGAGGCAGAACTGTACTGGGGGGGGGAAGTGGTACTGAGGAGGCAGAACTGTACTGGGGGGGGAAGTGGTACTGAGCATGGGCGTCCGCTGAAATATTTTCTGGGGAGGGCGCTTCGGCAGCAGCGATACACAGTCGCATTTAACCCTTTCTTCAAATGCTAGCGGGGGTTAATAGCGCAGCTAAAACGATGGTAAAGCGCCGCTTTTTAGCTGGCGCCTTTCTGATAACGTGGCCAGCTGGCAGTGTGAAAAAGATCCTGAGATAATTCTGTGTGGCGTCACCTCGCACCAGACCACCCCTTGCAACACCATGGCCAACAGCTCGCCTCTCTCTCCCTGTTCTAACCAGCCTGTCACCGCGGCGCTGTCACTGCTTCAGTCGCGGAGGGGTGTCATTAGTCTTCAACACCTTCTCGATTTTCCAGGGGGGGTCAATTGCCCCCCCTTGCCCTATGGAGCGGACGCCCATGGTACTGAGGAGGCAGAACTGTACTGGGGGGAAGTTGTACTGAGAAGGCAGAACTGTACTGGGGGGGGGGGAGTTGTACTGAGAAGGCAGAACTGTACTGGGGGGGGGGGGGCTGTACTGAGAAGGCAGAACTGTACTGGGGGGGGGGGCTGTACTGAGAAGGCAGAACTGTACTGGGTGGGGGAGTTGTACTGAGGAGGAAGAACTGTACTGGGTGGGGGAGTTGTACTGAGGAGGAAGAACTGTAATGAGGGGTTGTACTGAGGTGAAAGAGTTGTACCGAGGAGGCAGAACTGTACTGGGGGGAGTTGTACTGAGGTGGAGGGGTTGTACTGAGGGGGGAAAACTGTACTGGGGAGGCAGAACTGTACTGGGTGGGGGAGTTGTACTGAGGAGGCAGAACTGTACTGGGGGGGAAGTTGTACTGAGAAGGCAGAACTGTACTGGGGGGGGGGGTTGTACTGAGGAGGCAGAACTGTACTGGGGGGGGGGGTTGTACTGAGGAGGCAGAACTGTACTGGGTGGGGGAGTTGTACTGAGGAGGCAGAACTGTACTGGGGGGGAAGTTGTACTGAGAAAGCAGAACTGTACTGGGGGGGGGGGAGTTGTACTGAGGAGGAAGAACTGTACCGAGGGGTTGTACTGAGGTGAAAGAGTTGTACCGAGGAGGCAGAACTGTACTGCTATACTTGGGGGGGGGGGGGCTGTACTGAGGTGGAAGAGGTGTACTGAGGGGGCAGAACTGTACTGGGGGAAAGGACTGTACTAGGAAGGAGGAACTGTTCTGAGGGTGGAGACTTGTAATGGGGCGGGGGCTGAAGTGGGGGGGGAGAAAGCTGTACTGGGGGGAAGGAACTCTACTGGGGAGCTGTTTTGTAGGAGAGTTGAACTGGGTGGAAGGGACTGTACAGGGGAGCTGGAGCTGTACTGAGGGGGGAGAGTTGTACTGAGGGGGAGAGGTTGTACTGAGGGGGCAGAGCTGTACTGGGGAGGGGACTATACAGGGGAGCTGGAGCTGTACTGAGGGGGGAGAGTTGTACTGAGGGGGAGGGGTTGTACTGAGGGGGGGGGGGCTATACAGGGGAGCTGGAGCTGTACTGAAGGGGGAGAGTTGTACTGAGGGGGAAGGGTTGTACTGAGGGGGAGGGGTTGTACTGAGGGGGCAGAGCTGTACTGGGGGAAAGGGGACTGTACAGGGGAGCTGGAGCTGTACTGAGGGGGGAGAGTTGTACTGAGGGGGAGGGGTTGTACTGAGGGGGCAGAGCTGTACTGGGGGAAAGGGGACTGTACAGGGGAGCTGGAGCTGTACTGAGGGGGGAGAGTTGTACTGAGGGGGAGGGGTTGTACTGAGGGGACAGAGCTGTACTGGGGGGGGACTATACAGGGGAGCTGGAGCTGTACTGAGGGGGAAGAGTTATACTGAGGGGGAAGGGTTGTACTGAGGGGACAAAGCTGTACTGGGGGGGGGGACTATACAGGGGAGCTGGAGCTGTACTGAGGGGGAAGAGTTGTACTGAGGGGGGAGAGTTGTACTGAGGGGGGAGAGTTGTACTGAGGGGGGAGAGTTGTACTGAGGGGGGAGAGTTGTACTGAGGGGGAGGGGTTGTACTGAGGGGACAGAGCTGTACTGGGGGGGGGGGACTATACAGGGGAGCTGGAGTTGTACTGAGGGGTGTGGATAAGGGACTGTACTGAGGGGAGGGGAGTTGCACTGAGGGGGGGATCTGTACTTGACGGGAAAGCTGTACTGGGGGGAAAAGCTGTGCTTTGGGAGGGGCATGGGGGGGGGGTCTGTACTGGGGGCCCCACTCCATTAGCGGTGCAGAGAAGTGGTGAGGGAGCCCTGCAGACAACGTTTCCGAATCTTTCTAGAACAATAAAATATATTACCTACCATTCCGTCCTCTTCACAGATAATAACATTTCAGGAAGGAGAGAGTAAAATCTCCTTTGATCTCTTTTTTATTATTTCATGTCAAATAAAATGCATTTTAATGGGATTTTTATTGGAAACATTCTACTCGGTCTTTCTATAAGGTATCTCATTCTATAATGCTCTTGGAAATATCTCTAGTAACACATACCCCGGGAACGTATATAAACCATTCCAGTTACCCCTCCCTTATAGAATTCCCCCCTTGTAGGAAGAATTGTGATTTAGCCTGGATCTCGAAATCGTAATTTTTCTCAGTAGTCAGTGGAAATCGACTTATTTATAGCATCCGAGTTCTTCTATTATCTTCAGAAAAAGTAGAACAACCTCCCCGAATATATCAGAGGATGGATCTGCTATTAATATCCGAGACTCCTAGTAGAAAAGATCGTTCTCAATGTCAATTTTAGGTAAAGTGTGCTCCAATTTGTTTCAACCAATGGCAGCAGTTGTTTTTTTTTCACTGGGGGGGGCGGCAAACAACCAACCCCCCGGTCAGTCGGTCGGTCAGCAGCAAACCCCCCATCCCCCCACCAGGTGGACGGTTGGGACATCAATGCCTCATACTTGCCCCATCTAGGAAACGGGGGGCGGGCAGCGTGCCCGGCGGCCGGCAGCATTTTTCTTGCCTCCTCCTGTGGATCATGGCGGCTTCTGCTGTACATCTCCCTCCTCCTCGTCCTAGGTGTCCAATAGGATCATCTGTCCTTTCGGGCAATGATACCTCCCACACCCCTCTCCTGTACATACTGCCCACTGTCATACCCCCCACACTCCTCTCCTGTACATAATGCTCACTGTCATACCCTCCACACTCCTCTCCTGTACATACTGCCCACTCTCATACCCTCCACACTCCTCTCCTGTACATACTGCCCACTGTCATACCCCCCACACTCCTCTCCTGTACATAATGCTCACTGTCATACCCTCCACACCCCTCTCCTGTACATACTGCCCACTCTCATACCCTCCACACTCCTCTCCTGTACATACTGCCCACTGTCATACCCTCCACACTCCTCTCCTGTACATACTGCCCACTGTCATACCCTCCACACTCCTCTCCTGTACATACTGCCCACTGTCACACCCTCCACACTCCTCTCCTGTACATACTGCCCACTGTCATACCCTCCATACTGCCCACTCTCATACCCTCCACACTCCTCTCCTGTACATACTTCCCACTGTCATACCCTCCATACTGCCCACTCTCATACCCTCCACACTCCTCTCCTGTACATACCGCCCACTGTCATATCCTACACACTCTTCTCCTGTACATACTGCCCACTGTCATACCCTCCACAATCCTCTCCTGTACATACCGCCCACTGTCATACCCTCCGCACTCCTCTCCTGTACATACTGCCCACTGTCATATCCTCCACACTCCTCTCCTATACATACTGCCCACTGTCATACCCTCCACACTCCTCTCCTGTACATACTGCCCACTGTCATACCCTCCACAATCCTCTCCTGTACATACTGCCCACTGTCATATCCTCCACACTCCTCTCCTATACATACTGCCCACTGTCATACACCCCACACTCCTCTCCTGTACATACTGCCCACTGTCATACCCCCACACTCCTCTCCTGTACATACTGCCCACTGTCATACCCTCCACACTCCTCTTTTGTACATTCTGCCCACTGGCATACCCCTCACACTCCTCTCCTATACATACTGCCCACTGTCATACACCCCACACTCCTCTCCTGTACATACTGCCCACTGTCATACCCTCCGCACTCCTCTCCTGTACATACTGCCCACTGTCATACCTTCCACACTTCATACATAACGACATGGGCACACTAGTGCTAATACATCCTTAAAAAATGCTAAAAGTTTTTTTATTTATTAAAAAAAAATATACCAAATTTTACCACAAAAAAATGGGAAAAACGTATTGACTCGAGTATAAGCCTAGGGTGTCCATCTGCATGCCTGTTCTGGGTCCAGAGGACCTATGACCATCCGAAACCAGGTCCCCAAATTCACCAGAGAAATGACCGTTTAACATGGGAGTCTATGGAAGGGGTGCCCGGCTTTCAAAAATCGGCGCTCCCTGGCCGTAGGTCTTTGCACACTTGTAATAGAAGAGGGGGCTACATGTTTGCCAAGTTTGGGGTCCAGGGATCCCCAAAATCCGGGAGATCAGGCGCAAAAAGGTGACTCGACTATAAGCCGAGGGGGGCATTTTCAGCACAAAAAATAGTGCTGAAAAGCTTGGCTTATACTTGAGTATATACCAGGAGTTGACAAATTTGCTTGGAATCTAGGAGCCAGCTAAAAAAGTTAGGAGCCAGAAAACGTGCCCCGTCGCGACGAGCTTGCGCGCAGAAGCGAACACATACGTGAGCAGCGACCGCATATGTAAACGGTGTTCAAACCACACATGTAAGGTATCGCCGCGATTGGTAGAGCGAGAGCAATAATTCTAGCCCTAGACCTCCTCTAACTCAAAACATGCAACCTGTAGAATTTTTTAAACGTCGCCTATGGAGATTTTAAAGGGTAAAAGTTTGACGCCATTCCACGAGCGGACGTAATTTTGAAGCGTGACATGTTGGGTATCAATTTACTCGGCGTAACATTATCTTTCATAATATTAAAAAAAATGGGGATAATTTTACTGTTGTCTTATTTTTTAATTAAAAAAAGTGTAATTTTTTCCCAAAAAAAGTGCGCTTGCAAGACCGCTGCGCAAATACGGCATGACAGAAAGTATTGCAAAGATCGCCATTTTATTCTCTAGGGTGTTAGGATAAAAAATATATATAATGTTTGGGGGTTCTAGTTAGAGGGAAGAAGATGGCAGTGAAAATAGTGAAAAATTACATTAAAATTGCTGTTTAACTTGTATAGCTTAACTTGTAATACCAACGGCCACCACCAGATGGCGCCAGCTTACGCATCTGGTGGTAATAACTTGTAATACCAACAGCTCACCACCAGATGGTGCCAGCTCACAAATAAAAATAAATTAAAAAAAAATCTTTTTTTTTTTGCCCCCCCTTCCAAGCCAAGTCACCAGGACCCTATTTCTAGTCGCCATGGCGACCTGGCGCCCGGGATTTGTCGACCCCTGGTATATACGGTATATATATATACATAATGAAGCATGAGAACAACATGGGGACCATCCTTCAGATTCTAATACCTGGCTGCCATGCCGTCCCTCTGACTTTAATGAATTTAATGACACAGATGAATAATTCTCACATTCTTCTGCGTTTCCGTAATCTGCCTCGTTGTTGCGGGTCGGCGTTGAATCCGGAGGGTCGTCATTACCGCCAGGATGAAGAAGGAGGCCATCAACGGCGGTGCCTCATGACAAGTTTACCTTAAGATGCCCCCAGGCTTTCTGCGGAAAAAAATAAAATAAAAAATAAGAAGAATTCCGCTCAGCGTTGATGTGACTCATAAAACAGCCATAAGTGCCACTCGCATTTAATTAGACGCTCACTTGGAATCGGCAGATGCGAGCAATGAGAATCAACATCTATTTTTACTCGGATCGTTTCGCAGTGCGTTTACCCCGGTCGCCGGCTTCCATCCGAAGTTTAGCAGAACACGCGGGTCGTAACGAGTCGTGTTTTTCTGCTATTTGTTAAAATAAGCGGGAATAATTAGGATGTTGGCTGGGTGAGTCAGCGCTGGATAAGTACCAATGGCAGCTGCTTTGATCTGCTGGAAAATAACAAAAAAAAAGAAGGAAGGGGCGCCTGGGCGGGGCAATATCCAAAACGGGACAAAAGGGTCCTCCGCACAATAAGATCTAATCTGTTTCATCTACTCTGCTTAAAAGCGGAGGATTAGGTTGCATAAAATTCACGTACAGTCAGCGGCGGCTGGTGCTCAAAATTTTTGGGGGGGCGCAAACGAAAAAAAATGAAAAAAATTGCAGCCTCACTGTGCCCATAAAACGCAGCCACTGTGCCATCAATTGTCACCACTGTGCCATGCCATCAAATGCAGTCACTATGCCATCAATTATAACCACTGTGCCATGTCATCAAATGCAGCCACTGTGCCATGCCATCAAACGCAGCCACTGTGCCATGCCATCAAACACAGCCACTGTGCCATCAATTATCACCACTGTGCCATGCCATCAAATGCAGTCACTATGCCATCAATTCGCACCACTGTGCCATGCCATCAAACGCAGTCACTGTGCCATGCCATCAAACGCAGTCACTGTGCCATGCCATCAAACGCAGCCACTGTGCCATGCCATCAAACACAGCCACTGTGCCATCAATTGTCACCACTGTGCCATATGCCATCAAACGCAGCCACTGTGCCATCAATTATCACCACTGTGCCATGCCATCAAATGCAGTCACTGTGCCATGCCATCAAACGCAGCCACTGTGCCATGCCATCAAACACAGCCACTGTGCCAGCAATTGTCACCACTGTGCCATGCCATCAAACGCAGCCACTGTGCCCCTCAATTGGCGCCACTGTGCCAATTGTCGCCACTGTGCCAGTTGTCACCACTGTGCCCTTTAATTGTCGCCACTGTGCCCATTGTTGCCACTGTGCATGTCACTGTGCCCTTTCATTGTTGCCACTGTGCCCATTGTCACCACTGTGCCCATTGTCACCACTGTGCCCATTGATGCCACTGTGCCCTTTGTCACCACTGTGCCCATCATTGCCACTGTGCCCTTTGTCACCACTGTGCCCATTGATGCCACTGTGCCCTTTGTCGCCCTTTGCCGCTGGCTCTGATAGGCACTTCCGCACAGCCAATCAGCTGCCGTTATTCAGGTGGCCGGCGCTCAAGCTCCAGCCATCTCTGAATAGACCAGCGGCAGCGGCAACAATAACATACATTCGTGCAATGCATGACTGTATGTTATTAGACTCAGTGGCGGGCGAGAGCCAGAGGGGGCGGCGCTCCAGCGCCCTCTATGGACGAACCGCCACTGCGTACACTGCCACTGCCGCCCCCGCACTCCTCTGCACCCATCAATCAACAATACATAGCTTCCTGCATTGCATGAATCTATGTATTGTCGCCGCTGCCACCCCCTATTTAGGTGTCCGGCCCCCTGTTGAGCGCCGGCCCTCTGAATAACAGCGGTGGGGGTGTTTTGGAAGTGTCTGTCAGGGCCAGTGGCTCTGATAGGCTTCCCGATTACAGCCTGTGGGCTCTAATCGGCTTCCAAATAGTTAACCAGAGGGCGCACAGGGTGTACGTTCCCTGGTTAACACTGATTCGCGTCTCAGCCAATCAGGTTCACCGGGTCTGGTTACCGGTCACCTGATTGGCTGAAGCGACATCGAGGGCAGGAGAAGACATTGAGGGAGCGTGGAGGAGGATGGCTGACCGAGAAAGGTAAGTGCCGGGCGGGGGGCAAACTGGTGGTATTTAAGGGGTCAAACTGGCGGCAATTGATGGGCACAGTGGCTCCGTTTGTTGGCACAGTGGTGACAATTTATGGCACAGGGACGACAATTGATGGGCACAGTGGCTGCGTTTGATGGCACAGTGGCGACAATTGATGACACAGTGGCGACAATTGATGGGCACAGTGGCGACAATTGATGGCACAGTGGCGACAATTGATGGGCACAGTGGCTATGTTTGATGGGCACAGTGACTGTGTTTGATGCAACGTGGCGACAATTGATGGGCACAGTGGCAACAATTGATGGGCACAGTGGCTGCGCTTGATGGCACAGTGGCGACAATTGATGGCACAGTGGCGACAATTGATGGGCACAGTGGCTGCGTTTGATGGCACACTGGTGACAATTGATGGCACAGTGGCTGCAATTCATGGGCACAGTTGCTGCGTTTGATGGCACAGTGGCGACAATTGATGGGCACGGTTGCTGCATTTGATGGCACAGTGGCAACAATTGATGGGCACAGTGGCTGCGTTTGATGGCACAGTGGTGACAATTGATGGATCAGTGGCGACAATTGATGGGCACAGTGGCTGCTTTTGATGGCACAGTGGCGACAATTGATGGCACAGTGGTGACAATTGATTGGCACAGTGGCGACAATTGATGGGCACAGTGGCTGCGTTTGATGGGCATAGTGGCTGCGTTTGATGGCACACTGGTGACAATTGATGGGCACAGTGGCTGGGTTTGATGGCACAGTGGCTGGGTTTGATGGCACAGTGGCGACAATTGATGGCACAGTGGCGACAATTGATGGCACAGTGGCGACAATTGATGGCACAGTGGCTGTGTTTGATGGCACAGTGGCGACAATTGATGGGCACAGTGACTTTTTTTTTTTTTTTCGTTTGTTTGCACCCCCAAAAGATTTTGAGCACCAGCCGCCACTGCATACGGTGCCTTGAAAAAGTATTCATACCCCTTGAAATTCCCCACATCTTCTCACGTTACAACCAAAAACGTAAATGTATTTTTTTGGGATTTTATGCGACGGACCAACACAAAGTGATGTTTCGTATTCCCATCGCACACCTTCTTGATATAAGCTCTCAGAAATAGGTTGCTGTAGCAACAACCAGCTGGATACTGGGATCAAGTCACAAAGTAGACATTTGCCGGCACACCGAGGATCGGCGCAGAGCGAATGTGTTGTGATCGTGCAATGAACTACCCGTTTGGACGCCACTCTGCGCCGATCCTCGGCGTGCTGGCAAATATCTACCTTGAGACCAACACAAAGTGGCAAATAATTGTGAAGTGGAAGGAAAATTATAAATGGTTTTCCAAAGTTTTAACAAATAATTATGTGAAAAGTGTGTGTGGGGGAGGGGAGGGGCATTTGTATGGCGCCCCCCCCCCCCTTTACTCCGATACCCCTAACTAAAATCTAGAGGAACCAGTCGCTTTCAGAAGTCACCTAATTTAGTAAATAGAGTCCACCTGTGTGTCATTTAATCTCACTGGCCCAGATTCAAAGAGCAATTGCGCCTGCGTAACCATAGTTACGCAGCGCAATTGCTTACTTGCCCCGGCGTAACGAATGCTCCTGATTCAGGTACCTCGTTACGCCGACTGCAGCCTAAGATATGCGCGGCATAAGGCTCTTATGCCCTCATATCTTAGGCTGCATTCTTGCGATGGCCGCTAGGTGGCGTTCCCGTTGCGCTCAGCGTATAGTATGCAAATTGCATACTAACGCCGATTCACAACGTTACGCGAGCCCTGCGTACGCAATTTACGTCGTTTGCGTACGGCGGTTTTCGCGTAAGGCTGCCCCTGCTATTAGCAGGGGCAGCCAATGCTACGTATACCCGTCGTTCCCGCGTCGCGAAATTTAAAATTTACGTAGTTTGCGTAGTTTGGCCCTGGCAGCAACCCCTCGCTTCTCAATTCGTGGCAGCAGCACCCCCCCGCTTTTCAATTCGCGGCACTTCTTCTTAATTCGCAGCACCCCCTTCTCAATTCGTGGCACCCCCCGTTCTGAATTTGCGACCCCCCCTCTTCTCAATTCGTGGCAAGACCCCCCCATTCTGAATTCACGCCCCCCACTGGTTCTCTGCTCCAGCAGGGGGCCCATGTCTGAAGCTGTGTAAAGGGCCCCAAAATTCCTGATGGTGGCCCTGACCTCACGTCCTGGTACCTGCTCTGCCCCGGCTGTTGATGACCTCCTGGCTTACGTCTCGGCTACGCTTCCAGCTGCTGATTCAGCGACACGGAGCTCCTGTTCTCAGTTCCGGCCCAGCGTTCTCCGTGGTTCCTGCCAAGACCCAGCCAGAGCCAACTGCTACATCGGCCCTCGTGCCACTCTGTGTCCTCCACTCCCCGTCATCACTACCAGGAGGTGAAAAGAAGCCCCCTCTACACCTAGGGTGACCACATTTCCAAACTGCCATTCAGGGACCCCCCCCCCAAAAAAAATGGGGGGGTTCACATCTTCAGATCCAAAGGGCTTCATGCTCGGACCTGTAGCCCACCACTTTTTTTTGGGGGGGGGGGCGGTGGTTGTCACATCCCCCAAAAGTGAAGGACTACAAGTCCCAGCATGAACCCCTAGTATCTAAGGATGTGACCCCATAGATTTCACAGGTTCATTCTGGGACCTGTAGTTCTTCACTAGTTGTGGGGGCGGGGGTGTCACATCTTTAGCTATGAGGGGTACATGCTGGGACCTATAGTCCTTCACTTTGGGGGGGGGGGGTCACATGCCCCAAAATTTAAGGACTACATGTCCCAGCGTGAACCCCTGGGATTCAAGGGTGTGACCCCATAGATTTCACAGGTTCATGTTGGGACCTGTAGTTCTTCACTAGTTGGAGGAGCGGGGGTGTCACATCTTTAGCTATGAGTGGGAACATGCTGGGACCTATAGTCCTTTACTTTGGGGGGGTCACATGCCCCAAAATTTAAGGACTACAAGTCCCAGCGTGAACCCCTGAGATTCAAGGGTGTGACCCCATAGATTTCACAGGTTCATGCTGGGACCTGTAGTTCTTCACTAGTTGGGACAGTGGGGGGGGGGGGGTTCATATCTTCAGCTCTGAAGGGGTTTATGCTGAGACCTGTAGTCCTTCACTTTTGGGGGGGGGGGGCGTTATATACCCCAAAGTCAAGCACTGCAAGTTCCAGCATGAACCTCGGATGTGACTCTCCCCCAAAAAAGATGGGCCCAGATTCAAGAAGCAATTGCGCCTGTGTAACCATAGGTTACACAGCGCAATTGCTTACTTGCTCCGGGGTAGCGAATGCTCCTGATTCAGGAACCTCGTAACGCCGACTGCAGCCTAAAATCTGCGTGGCATAAGGCTCTTATGCCACGCATATCTTAGGCTGCATTCTTGCGATGACCGCTAGGGGTCGCTCCCATTGTGATCAGCCTATAGTATGCAAATTGCATACTAACACCGATTCACAATTGTTGCGCGGGCCCTGCGTACGCAAGTTACGTCGTTTCCGTACGGCGTGCTTAGCGTAAGGCTGCTCCTGCTAATAGCAGGCGCAGCCAATGCTAAGGATACCCGACGTTCCCCGCGTCGCGACGTTCGAATTTTACGTCGTTTGCGTAAGTGAATCGTGAATGGTGCTGGACGCCATTCACGTTCACTTTGAAGCAAATGACGTCCTTGCGACGTCATTTGCCGCAATGCACGTCGGGAAAGTTTCCCGACGGAGCATGCGCTTTACGATCGGCGCGGGAACGCGCCTAATTTAAATGATTCCCGCCCCCTGGCGGGATCATTTACATTGCGCGCGCTTACGCCGGGCAATTTTTCCAGGGGCGCCCACGCAATTTACGGAGCTACTGCTCCGTGAATCGAGGGCAGCGGCGCAAATTTGCGGGGGCGCAGGGCAAAATTGGTGCCCTGTGCCTCCGCAAAAAAAAAGAGCAAATCTCTTTGAATCTGGGCCATGGATTACAAGTCCCGGCATGAACCCCTAATATCTAAGGATGTGACCCCCCCCCCCCAAATTGAAGGATGAAAATTCCCAGCATGAACCCCTGAGATTTAAAGGTGTGACCCCCAGACATAGTTCTTCACTAGTTGGGGCAGTGGGGGGGTATCACATCTTCAGCTCTGAGAGGTTCATGCTGGGACCTGTAGTCCTTCACTTTTTGGGGGCACAGGGGGCGGCCCCTCAGCTTCATCTCCAGTGACAGCTCGGATCCCCACTGTATTCCGGGACACTATATTGTCCTGGAATGAAGGTACCCGGGACCTGGGACAGACCTGCAAAATGCGGGACATGTGGTCACCCTATCTACACCAGGTACGTGACAATAGGACTCACGTTCTCCCATTATTGGCCACCATGCTGTGATGTTTAGAGGATCACAGCCTTACGGGGGGGGGGGGGGGGGGGGGTTGGGCCTCCACCCCAGACTACAGATTGCTTTTAACCCCTTGCCGCCCGCCAATGACATATTGACGTCGGCATCGCGGCAATCGTTGTTGCGGGGTGTCAGTCTGACACCCCGCAACACCGATCTCGGTAAAGAGTCTCTCACGGAGACTCTTTACCACGTGATCAGCCATGTCCAATCACGGCTGATCACGATGTAAACAGGAAGAGCCGTTGATGGCTCTTCCTCACTTGCGTCTGACAGACACGAGTATAGGAGAGCCGATCGGCGGCTCTCCTGACAGGGGAGGCTCGCGCTGATTGTTTATCAGCGCAGCCCCCCCTCGGATCGCCACCCTGGACCACCAGGGAAGGGCAAACTGAAAAAAATGCCCCCCCCAAAAAAATGCTTAAAAAAAAAAAAAAAAGCTGAAAAAAAAAACATAAAAATAAATAAAAGATGCCAATCAGTGCCCACAAATGGGCACTGACTGGCAACATAGGTGCCGCCCCACAGTGTCCATCAGTGCCACCCCACAGTGTCCATCAGTGCCACCCCACAGTGCCCATCCATGCCCAGTGCCCACCTATCAGTGCCCATCTGTGCCACCCATAAGTATCCATCAGTGCCACCCATGAGTGCCCATCTGTGCCGCCTATGAGTGCCCAGTGCCGCCCATGAGTGCCCATCAGTGCTGCCCATGAGTGCCCATCAGTGCGGCACATGTGTGCCCATCAGTGCCGCCTATGTGTGCCCATCAGTGCCGCCTATGTGTGCCCATCAGTGCCGCCTATGTGTGCCCATCAGTGCCTCATACCAGCGCCGCCAATCAGTGCCACCTCATCTGTGCCCGTCAGTACTACCTCATCGATGTCCATCAGTGCCATCTCATCAGTGCCGCCATATCAGTGCCCGTAATTGAAAGAGAAAACGTACTTATTTACAAAGAAATTAACAGAAAAAGATAAAAACAAAATTTTTTATCAAAATTTTTAGTCATTTTTTAGTTGTAGCGCAAAAAAAAAAATCGCAGAGGTGATCAAATACCACCAAAAGAAATCTCTATTTGTGGGGAAAAAAGGACGCCAATTTTGTTTGGGTACAGTGTAGCATGACCGCGCAATTGTCATTCAAAGTGCGACAGTGCTGAAAGCTGAAAATTGGCTTGGGCGGGAAGCTGCGTAAGTGCCCCCCGGTATGTAAGTGGTTAAAGTTGGTCACTTCGGTTGGCTCGATACCGATTTCCTAATGATAAACAAATTGTGCAGCCGCCATGCTGGAGACACGTCTGCCATTAAGATAATAATCTTCTCCATAGAATGTTCCGGGAAATTTTCCTCTCCTTCTCTAAGTAAGTGATCGACTGTAACTGAAGGCAGTGTCTCCTGTTATGGACTCCCCTAATCCAATCACATCCCATCCTAATATAATATCCACACAGGTAACCCGATTATACTCCATAACAATGAATTTCCAGGCCCAATAATAAATCTATTCATCCCGAGTCATGAAGACTCCTCCCCCTCGCACGCTTTCTGACAATTTAATAACAGAGAAGGATTAAAATACCATTTATGACGGATGGAAAAAATAAAAACACACTTAGCTCTACAGCAAAGCTTCATACAAAGTCCCATCAACCTGTTCATTTAACCACTTAAGGACCGCAAGGATTTGCCCCATTAACCACTTAAGACCCGGACGTTTATGCAGGTAAAGGACCCGGACAGTTTTTGCGATTCGGCGCTGCGTCGCTTTAACTGACAATTGCGCGGTCGTGCGACGTGGCTCCCAAACAAAATGGGCGTCCTTTTTTTCCCCCACAAACAGAGATTTCTTTTGGTGGTATTTGATCACCTCCGCGGTTTTTATTTGTTGCGCTATAAACAAAAATAGAGCAACAATTTTGAAAGAAAATCTAAGGGGCAGATTCTTAAAAGGCTTACGACAGCGCAACGCCATTTGCGCCGTCGTAAGTCCTAATCTGGCCCGGCGTATCTATGTGCCTGATTCTTAGAATCAGTTACGCATAGATATCCATTAGATCTGACAGGCGTAAGGCTCTTACACTGTCAGATCTTAGATGCTTTTTTTTCCCCGCCGCTAGGTGTCGCAGACGTCGTTTTCCCCGTCGTCTATGCAAATTAGGTATTTACGCGAGATTCCTGAACGTACGCGCGGTCGACGCAGAGAATTTACGACGTTTCCATAGCTTTTGCGACGCGTAAAGTTGCCCCTGCTATATGAGGGGCAACCAACGTTAAGTATGGCCGTCGTTCCCGCGTCGAAATTTAAAAAAGTACGTCGTTTGCGTAAGTCGTCCATGAATGGCGCTGGACGCCATTTACGTTAACGTCGAAACCAATGACGTCCATGCGACGTCATTTGGCGCAATGCACGTCGGGAAATTTTAGGGACGGCGCATGCGCAGTACGATCGGCGCGGGAACGCGCCAAATTTAAATGATCCACGCCCCCTACCTGGATCATTTGAATAAGGCGGGCTTGCGCCGGAGAATTTACGATACGCCGCCGCAACTTTACAGGCAAGTGCTTTGTGAATCAAGCACTTGCCCGTAAAACTTGCAGCCGCGTAACGTAAACGAGATACGTTACGGCCGCATAGTTTTACGCCGATCTATGATAATCTGGCCCTATATTTTTTACTTTTTGCTATAATAAATATCCCCTAAAAAAGATATAGACCCGGATTCAGATACGAGTTACGACAGCGTATCTCCGGATACACCGTCGTGACTCTGAGTGTGCGGGGTCGTATCTATGCGACTGATTCGTAGAATCAGTTACGCATAGATTTCCCTAAGATCCGACCGGCGTAAGTGTCTTACACCGTTGTATCTTAGGCTGCATATTTACGCTGGCCGCTAGGTGGAGCTTCCGTAGATTTACGCAAGGAATATGCAAATTAGGTAGATACGCCGATTCAGAAACATACGTCCGCCCCGCGCATTTTTTTACGCCGTTTACGTAAGGCTTTTTCCGGCGTAAAGTTACGCCTCATAAAGCAGGGGTAAGTCATGTTAGGTATGGACGTCGGAAACACACGAACAACGTCGTATTTTACGTTGTTCACGTAAGTCATTCGCGAATAGGGCTGTACGTAATTTACGTTCACGTCGCAAGCATTGACAGTTTGCGCCGTAATTTGGAGCATGCGCACTTGGAAACGTTCAGGGACGGCGCATGCGCCGTTCGTAGGAAACGTCAATTACGTGGGGTCACAAGTAATTTAAAGAAAACACGCCCACATCATCCACATTTGAATTAGGCGGGCACATTTACACTACGCCGCCGTAACTTAAGGCGCAAGTTCTTTCTGAATACGTAACTTGCGCCCTAAGTTACGGCGGCGTAGTGTATCTGAGATACGCTACGTCCGCCGATAGATACGAAAATGTATCTGAATCCGGGCCATACATTTTTTTTTTGAGGGACTGCCCTGGATTTCGAGAGACTGACCCGGATTTGGAGCAATGTCCCTCTCTGTCCCCATTTCCTCCTCATTTGTCCCTCATTTCGGTCCGATCAATAGAGTTGTATATAAAATGCACTTGTTGTCTTTTAAAAAAATGTTTCCCAGAACCAAAAACTTTCATTCAATTTCCAAATTGCTACATTTGTAAGATTCAAAAGCCGGCGTAACGACATTCAACAAGAATTCTAACTTTTCTTTTGTTCTGTTGACTTTTTATGACTCCTTGTTTTGTATTCCATTCCAGGTATTATCATAGTTCTGATTGTGGAGAGAGATAAACACTGCTGGGTATTATTTTCTTTATGTTTGTCGGTTGGTTTCCTTTGTTTGTATTGTATTGTTGTATTTGTATTGTAGATCGTCACGCTCAGCCCTGATCCCCTATATGTCCCCCTGACAATCAAAGATCTTCCAGGACCATAAAAGCTTCACATCATCAAAGTCTTTATATAGGAATGATGGTACTTTGTATTGTGTGATCGGAGATGGCGAGCATGCGGCGGTCACGTGCCATCCTTTCCAGCCATATACCGTGTTTCCCCGAAAATAAGCCTGGGTCTTATATTAATTTTGGCACCCAAAAACACACTAGGGCTTATTTTCGGGGTAGGTCTTACCATTTAATCCTCAGCGTGAACAGAGTAAAAATGCTTACAAAATGCTAAAATCCTCACCACCACAGTACAATGTAATGTAAAAAGTATGTGTGTCTGCAATCTGTGCTGTGCCACATACCTTCCTATAGTGCAGTTCGGAGCTTCCATGACCCCCCTGATCGTCTTCCCTGGCACAAGCATTGCAGAGGTAGGGGGCCAAGATCCTCGCTGAGAAGAGGAGAGCTGTGGGGATCAACTGAGCGCGGCTCTGCGCTTTCCGATGGTCCTCCTGTGCTCTCTTACCCACTCCAAGCTTTACAGAGGGAGGGGGGCCAGAGATCCCTTGCTGACAGTTGGCAGAAAAAAAGAGCTGTGGGGATCAACTGAGCGTGGCTCAGCGCTTTTCGATGGCCCGCATTAAATCTCTTACCTGCTCCAAGCCTTGCAGAGGGGGGGCCGAATTCCCCCGCTGACAGCTGGGAGAAGAGGCGAGCTGCGGGAGGTCAGCTGAGCGGCATTCTACGGTAAGAAGGCATCTCACTCAACTATACCACAGAAAGACACCCTCCACACAAAACGCTACAATACAGAGGATTCCAGCAGTCCACAATCACTTCAAACTAGGGCTTATTTTCAGGGTAGGGCTTATATTGCAGCCCTTCTTGAAAATTGGGGTAGGTCTTATTTTCGGGGTAGGTCTTATTTTCAGGGAAACACGGTAGCTGCAGGTATTACGATTCGGTACGGTATGCCCAGACGGTATAAACCCCTTCAATCCCGGGCACTTTCACCCACTTGCTGCCTAGGCAGTGGCGGCTGGTGCCCAAATTTTTTTTAGTGGGGGGGGGGCGCAAAAAACCCCATCAATTGCAGCTTCACTGTGCCCATCAAACGCAGCCACTGTGCCATAAAATTTTTGCCACTCTGACATGCCATCAAACTCAGTCACTGTGCCATTAAGTGTCGCCACTGTGCCATGCCATTGTCGCCACTGTGCCCATCAGTTGTCGCCACTGTGCCATGCCATTGTCGCCACTATGCCCATCAATTGTCGCCACTGTGCCATGCCATTGTCGCCACTGTGCCCATCAATTGTCGCCACTGTGCCATGCCAAACGCAGCCACTGTGTCATCAATTGTCACCACTGTGCCATGCCAAACGCAGCCACTGTGCCCATCAATTGTCGCCATTGTGCCATGCCAAACGCAGCCACTGTGCCATGCCATTGTCGCCACTGTGCCCATCAATTTTCGCCACTGTGCCATGCCAAAAGCAGCCACTGTGCCATGCCATTGTGGCCATTGTGCCTATCAATTGTCGCCACTGTGCCATGCCAAACGCAGACACTGTGCCATGCCATTGTCGCCACTGTGCCATGCCAAACGCAGCCACTGTGCCCATCAATTGTCGCCACTGTGCCATGCCATTGCCGCCACTGTGCCCATCAATTGTCGCCACTGTGCCATGCCAAACGCAGCCACTGTGCCATGCCACTGTCGCCACTGTGCCCATCAATTGCCGCCAGTTTTCCCCTAAAATGCTGCCAGATTGCCCCGCCTGGCACTTACCTTTCTCGGTCAGCCATCCTCAGATCCTCCTCCACGATCCCTCGATGTCGCTTCAGCCAATCAGGTTACCGGTAACCAGATCCATGTCAGTGTTAACCAGGGAACGCACACCCCGTGCTATTTGGAAGCCGCTGGCTCCGATAGACGGTACGGTATGCCCAGACGGCATAAACCCCTTCAATACCGGGAACTTTCACCCCCTTCCTGCCAAGGCAGTGGTGGCTGGTGCTCCAATTTTTTTAGGGGGGGGCACAAACAAACGGAAAAAAAAACCACATCAATTGCAGCCTCACTGTGCCCATCAAACGCAGCCACTGTGCCATCAAATTGTTGCCACTCTGCCATGCCATCAAACGCAGTCACTGTGCCATCAATAGTTGCCACTGTGCCATGCCATCAATTGTCGCCACTGTGCCATGCTATTGTCGCCATAATGCCCATTAATTGTAGCCACTGTGTCATCAATTGTCACCACTGTGCCATGCCAAACGCAGCCACTGTGCCATGCCATTGTCGCCACTCTGCCCATCAATTGTCGACACTGTGCCATGCCAAACACATGCCACTGTGCCATGCCATTGTCGCCACTGTGGCCGGGAATGCCTGGAGGAGCAAATCCCGCCCCCTGCTTGTGATTGGAGAAATCAGAAATCCAGCCTCTTGTGTCCAATCACTGTGCTGTGATTCGTTACAGCACATGCTGATTTCTGGGATGGGAGGGTGTCCCTGAATGGTAGTTTGGAAATGTGGTCACCCTACTCGGGGCCCTGTACAGCGCACACCAGGGGCCCCCGAGCCCCGACAGTGACCTGGCTTGGCTGGCAGTCAGTACGCCTTTCACAACGCACACCAGGGCCCCCCGGCAGTGACCTGGCTCGGCTGGCGCTCAGTACGCCTTTCACAACGCACACCAGGGGCCCCAGGCAGTGACCTGGCTTGGCTGGCGCTCAGTACGCCTTTCACAACGCACACCAGGGGCCCTCGGCAGTGACCTGGCTTGGCTGGCGCTCAGAGCGCCTTTCACAACGCACACCAGGGGCCCCGGCAGTGACCTGGCTTGGCTGGTGCTCAGTACGCCTTTCACAAAGCACACCAGGGGCCCCCGGCAGTGACCTGGCTCGGCTGGCGCTCAGTACGCCATTCACAACACACACCAGGGGCCCCCGGCAGTGACCTGGCTTGGCTGGCGCTCAGTACACCTTTCACAACGCACACCAGGGGCCCCCGGCAGTGACCTGGCTCGGCTGGCGCTCAGTACGCCTTTCACAACGCACACCAGGGGCCCCCGGCAGTGACCTGGCTCGGCTGGCGCTCAGTACGCCTTTCACAACGCACACCAGGGGCCCCCGGCAGTGACCTGGCTCGGCTGGCGCTCAGTACGCCTTTCACAACGCACACCAGGGGCCCCCGGCACTGACCTGGCTTGGCTGGCGCTCAGTACGCCTTTCACAACGCACACCAGGGGCCCCCGGCAGTGACCTGGCTCGGCTGGCGCTCAGTACGCCTTTCACAACGCTCACCAGGGGCCCCCCGGCAGTGACCTGGCTCGGCTGGCGCTCAGTACGCCTTTCACAACGCACACCAGGGGCCCCCGGCAGTGACCTGGCTCAGTACGCCTTTCACAACGCACACCAGGGGCCCCCGGCAGTGACCTGGCTCGGCTGGCGCTCAGTACGCCATTCACAACGCACACCAGGGGCCCCCGGCAGTGACCTGGCTCGACTGGCGCTCAGTACGCCATTCACAACGCACACCAGGGGCCCCCGGCAGTGACCTGGCTCGACTGGCGCTCAGTACGCCATTCACAACGCACACCAGGGGCCCCCGGCAGTGACCTGGCTTGGCGCTCAGTACGCCATTCACAACGCACACCAGGGGCCCCAGGCAGTGACCTGGCTCGACTGGCGCTCAGTACGCCATTCACAACGCACACCAGGGGCCCCCGGCAGTGACCTGGCTCGGCTGGCGCTCAGTACTCCTTTCACAACGCACACCAGGGGCCCCAGGCAGTGACCTGGCTCGGCTGGCGCTCAGTACGCCTTTCACAACGCACACCAGGGGCCCCCGGCAGTGACCTGGCTCGGCTGGCGCTCAGTACGCCATTCACAACGCACACCAGGGGCCCCCGGCAGTGATCTGGCTCGGCTAGCGCTCAGTACGCCTTTCACAACGCACACCAGGGGCCCCCGGCAGTGACCTGGCTCGGCTGGCGCTCAGTACGCCATTCACAATGGATTAAAGTGCAGATACGGAGCCCGGCTCAGGATTGCACTCCACATATCAATGTGTAACCGAAGGGAAAACACGCCTAATTGGCTGATCTGGAGAATGAAGTGGAAGTGGAGTGCCATGGTTGCATTTAATATAAATTGAAGCCTAATCAGAACATCAGCAGGAATAAATTAAAACATAATTCACTCGGCTATCTGAGCATGATAAACAGGCAAAAAAAACCTTCAATTGCTCTCTCAGGATGACATTTATATCTGCGACTTCTTCCCGGAATCTCCTCCTCCTTCCAAAGGTTACACATCAGAATCTTAAAGGGAAAATCCACCCAAACGTGGTACTTCCATTGCGGCAGTGGGGGCTGGTGCTCAAAATTGGGGGGGGGGGGGGGGGGCAAACAAACTGAAAAAAAAAAAACATCAAGCGCAGCCACTGTGCCCATTAAACGCTGCCACTGTGCCATCAAATGCAGCCACTGTGCCCATCCAACGCAGCCACTGTGCCCATTAAGAGCAGCCACTGTGCCCATCAAATGCAGCCACTATGGCCCATCAAACACAGCCACTGTGGCCCATTAAACGCAGCCACTGTGCCCATCAAGAGCACCCACTGTGCCCATCAAACGCAGCCACTATGGCCCATCAAACGCAGCCACTGTGCCCATCAAGAGCAGCCACTGTGCCCATCAAACGCAGCCACTATGGCCCATCAAACACAGCCAATGTGCCCATCAAACACAGCCACTATGGCCCATCAAACACAGCCACTGTGCCCATCAAGAGCAGCCACTGTGCCCATCAAACGCAGCAACTGTGCCCATCAAACGCAGCCACTGTGCCCATCAAACGCAGCCACTATGGCCCTTTAAACACAGCCACTGTGCCCATCAAACACAGCCATTATGGCCCAACAAACGCAGCCACTGTGCCCATCATACACAGCCACTGTGCCTATCAAACGCAGCCACTGTGCCCATCAAGAGCAGCCACTGTGCCAACAAAGGCAGCCATTGTACCCATAAATTGCCGCCACTGTGCCAAACGCAGCTACTGTACCCATCAATTGCTGCAGTGTGCCCATCAATTGCTGCTACTGTGCCCATCAGTTGCTGCCACTGTGCCCCATCAATTGCTGCCAATGTGCCCCATAAATTGCTGCCAGTGTGCCCATAAATTGCTGCTACTGTGCCCCATAAATTGCTACCAATGTGCCCATCAATTGCCACTACTGAACCCCATCAATTGCTGCCAGTGTGCATCGCCCGCCCGGCACTTGCCTGTCACGGTGCTGTCCTCACGCTCCAAGTCCT
Source organism: Rana temporaria (assembly GCF_905171775.1). Lineage (NCBI taxonomy): Eukaryota > Metazoa > Chordata > Amphibia > Anura > Ranidae > Rana > Rana temporaria. Next base: position 477,250,946 of record NC_053492.1, on the reverse strand, counting down.
CGATGTCTTCTCCTGTCCTCTGCTATGATTGGACGCCTGATAGGCATCCAATCACAGCACCTGTCGCTTCAGCCAATCAGGTGACAGGTTAACCAGACCCGAGCACCTGATTGGCTGAGAGAAAAGCGATTTATTTGCTTCCCTAACACAACACTAATAGCTGGATTCAGGTAGGTTTACGCCGGCGTATCAGTAGATACGCCGCCTTAACTCTGAATCTACGCCGTCGCAAATTTAAGCGTATTCTGGAAACCAGATAGGCTTAAATTAGGCTAATATACGAGCGGCGTAAGTCTCCTACGCCGTCGTATCTTAGGGTGCATATTTACGCTGGCCGCTAGGTAGCGCTTCCGTTCGAGTTCGGTGTAGAATATGCAAATGACTAGATACGCCGATTCACGAACGTACCTGCGCCCGTCGCAATTAGTTACGCCGTTTACGTTAGAGATACGCCGGCGTAAAGATAAAGCTGCTCCCTAGGTGGCGCATCCCATGCAAGGTATGGACGTCGGAACAAGCCTATCTTTTTACGTCGTTTGCGTGAGTCGTACGCAAATCGGGCTTGACGTAATTTACGTTCACGTCGAAACGGCGTACTTTTGAGCAATGCTCACTGGGACGTCAATCACGTCGGGTCACCAGTGATTTCGGGTCACCAGTGATTTACATAAAACTAAAAAAATAACATTAGGGGGCGGAGACTCAACCAGTCTCCCTGCACAAGGAGAGAGACTAGAGCTATAGCAGGAGTCCAGCAGGCTCCACCCACTACAGAAAACTACAGGAGGGGGTGGAGACAGACCAGTCCCCCCTGCACAAGGAGAGAAAGCAGAGCTGTGGGAGGGGCTCACAGACTCCACACACTGCAGAAACCTACAGGAGGGGGTGGAGACAGACCAGTCCCCCCTGCACAAGGAGAGAAAGCAGAGCTGTGGGAGGGGCTCACAGACTCCACACACTGCAGAAACCTACAGGAGGGGGCGGAGACAAGACCAGTCCCCCTGCACAAGGAGAGAGAGCAGAGCTGTGGGAGGGGCTCACAGGCTCCACCCCTACAGTCCAGCAAGCTCCACCCACTACAGGAAACGACAGGAGGAGGGCGGAGACAAGACCAGTCACCCTGCACAAGGAGAGAGAGAGCAGAGATGTGAGACAGGCTCACCGGCTCCACCCACTACAGAAACCTACAGGAGGGGGCGGAGACCAGACCAGTCCCCATGCACAAGGAGAGAGAGCAGAGCTGTGGGAGGGGCTCACAGGCTCCACCCAGCTGCAGAAACCTACAGGAGGGGGCGGAGACAAGACCAGTTCCCCTGCACAAGGAGAGAGAGCACAGCTGTGGGAGGGGCTCACAGGCTCCACCCCTACAGAAAAATACAGTAGAGGGCAGAGACAAGACCAGTCACCCTGCACAAGGAGAGAGAGCACAGCTGTGGGAGAGGCTCACAGGCTCCACCCACTGCAGAAACCTGCAGGAGGGGGCAGAGACCAGACCAGTCCTCATGCACAAGGAGAGAGAGCAGCAGTGAGCAGCAGTGAGCGGTCTTTGTTACAGGAACATTTTCAAATGAGGAGAAAAACCCCCTTCCTAACCAGACTTCTAGACCCGGCGAGCACGGACACTTCCGCGAGCGCGTCCCAGGGACGTCCTGTCAGGGTAACTCGACCGCGCTGTAGCAGTATTTTTGCTATAGCGCGGTCGGCAAGTGGTTAAAAAAAGTAGAATTTGTGCAGCCGCTTCTTACTCTACATGTTTCGCTCAGAGAGCTTCCTCAGGAGTTTTTGACACAGTGTTGCAAGAAGTTTTATGTGCTACAAAAGAAACATTTTTCTGTTAAATTTGCTGGAAATCTCTTCCTTCCTCCAGGATCTCGCCCCTTCTGTTCTATAATTTAGTATTTTCCCGCTTTTATTGGCTGCATCTTAATTCCGACGATCGCTCCGCTCTGCGAACTACAAAGGAATTATCTGTTTGAATTGCGAGGAAAGACTCGTATTAATTACAGAACGATGTTCCCGAGACCTCCTGAGCGGGGATACTATCAGCAAGGCGGCGGCTCCTAATAGTGACTCGTAATCTCGGCGAAGAACCGCGCCAGAGCCGACTTCCCCCGATAAGAAAGCCAATTAAATGCGGCCGAGCGGCGGAGGAGATAGGAGAGGTCGTGTTCTGCAGGGATCTAAAGGCGGAAGGCGGTAAAGGCATTTCCTTCCTTTTCAGAAAAAAATGGAATTGCAGTTGTGGCGGCGACGGCGGCGGCGTGTACTTTGTGACTTTTCAGGAGGAATGGCATCGATTTCATCACCAAACCGTTCAAAGCCAAGATTGGTGCCGAAGGATCGGCCCGATGTGATGAATGTCAGGTGGAGAGATGTCAGGACCCGGATCTGAACCTGCGACCTCTGCTTGTGTCTGGCGGCATCTCTTCTTCTCAGCTGACCGCAACATTCCTTGGGCAGTCTGGTCTTGAGTCCAGTCTATGGTGAACCTTCAGCTCTTTGCTCCTCCCGTGAACCGTGAGAATGAAGGGAAGAGTGAGAATAAAGGGAAGAGTGAGAATGAGGGGAAGAGTGAGAATGAAGGGAAGAGAGAGAATGAAGGGGCTGGGTGAGAATGAGGGGAAGAGTGAGAATGAGGGGAAGAGAGAGAATGAAGGGAAGAGTGAGAATGAAGGGGCGGGGTGAGAATGAGGGGAAGAGGGAGAATGAGGGGAAGAGTGAGTATGAAGGAAGAGTTAGAATTAAGGGAAGGGTGAGGAAGGATGGAAGAGTGAGAATGAAGGGAAGAGTGAGAATGAAGGGAAGAGTAGGAATGAAGAGAAGAGTGAGAATGAAGGGAAGAGTGAGAATGAAGGGAAGAGTAGGAATGAAGAGAAGAGTAGGAATGAAGAGAAGAGTGAGAATGAAGGGGGAGTGAGAATGAGGGGAAGAGTTGGAATGAAGGAAAGAGTGAGAATGAGGGGGAGAGGGAGAATGAGTGGAAGAGAGAGAATGAAGGGAAGAGTGAGAATGAAGGGAAGAGTGAGAATGAAGGGAAGAGTGAGAATGAAGGGAAGAGTGAGAATGAAGAGAAGAGTGAGAATGAAGGGAAGAGTGAGAATGAAGGGAAGAGTGAGAATGAAGAGAAGAGTGAGAATGAAGGGAAGAGTGAGAATGAAGGGAAGAGTTGGAATGAAGGGAAGAGTGAGAATAAAGGGAAGAGTGAGAATGAAGGGAAGAGAGAGAATGAAGGGAAGAGTGAGAATGAAGGGAAGAGTGAGAATGAAGGGAAGAGTGAGAATGAGGGGAAGAGTCAGAATGAGGGGAAGAGTCAGAATGAAGGGAAGGGTTGAAATGAAGGGAAGGGTTGAAATGAAGGGAAGAGAGAGAATGATGGGAAGAGTGAGAATGAAGGGAAGAGTGAGAATGAAGGGAAGAGAGAGAATGAAGGGAAGAGTGAGAATGAAGGGAAGAGTGAGAATGAAGGGAAGAGAGAGAATGAAGGGAAGAGTAGGAATGAAGGGAAGAGTGAGAATGAAGGGAAGAGTGAGAATGAAGGGAAGAGTGAGAATGAAGGGAAGAGTGAGAATGAAGGGAAGAAAGAGAATGAAGGGAAGAGTTGGAATGAGGGGAAGAGTGAGAATGAAGGGAAGAGTGAGAATGAAGGGAAGAGTGAGAATGAAGGGAAGAGTGAGAATGAAGGGAAGAGTGAGAATGAAGGGAAGAGTGAGAATGAAGGGAAGAGAGAGAATGAAGGGAAGAAAGAGAATGAAGGGAAGAAAGAGAATGAAGGGAAGAGTTGGAATGAGGGGAAGAGTGAGAATGAAGGGAAGAGAGAGAATGAAGGGAAGAGTGAGAATGAAGGGAAGAGTGAGAATGAAGGGAAGAGTGAGAATGAAGGGAAGAGAGAGAATGAAGGGAAGAAAGAGAATGAAGGGAAGAGTGAGAATGAAGGGAAGAGTGAGAATGAAGGGAAGAAAGAGAATGAAGGGAAGAGTGAGAATGAGGGGAAGAGTGAGAATGAAGGGAAGAGAGAGAATGAAGGGAAGAGTGAGAATGAAGGGAAGAAAGAGAATGAAGGGAAGAGTGAGAATGAGGGGAAGAGTGAGAATGAAGGGAAGAGAGAGAATGAAGGGAAGAGTGAGAATGAAGGGAAGAGTGAGAATGAAGGTTAGAGTGAGAATGAAGGGGAGAGTGAGAATGAAGGGAAGAGTGAGAATGAAGGGAAGAGTGAGAATGAAGGGAAGAGTGAGAATGAAGGGAAGAGTGAGAATGAAGGGAAGAGTGAGAATGAAGGTTAGAGTGAGAATGAAGGGGAGAGTGAGAATGAAGGGAAGAGTGAGAATGAAGGGAAGAGTGAGAATGAAGGGAAGAGTGAGAATGAAGGGAAGAGTGAGAATGAAGGTTAGAGTGAGAATGAAGGGGAGAGTGAGAATGAAGGGAAGAGTGAGAATGAAGGTTAGAGTGAGAATGAAGGGGAGAGTGAGAATGAAGGGAAGAGTGAGAATGAAGGGAAGAGTGAGAATGAAGGGAAGAGAGAGAATGAAGGGAAGAGAGAGAATGAAGGGAAGAGAGAGAATGAAGGGAAGAGAGAGAATGAAGGGAAGAGAGAGAATGAAGGGAAGAGTGAGAATGAAGGGAAGAGAGAGAATGAAGGGAAGAGAGAGAATGAAGGGAAGAGTGAGAATGAAGGGAATAGGCGTAAATCCCACTGCAATGAATTCCATGCGATGTGATCAGGAAGGCGGTGCGATTCCCGTCCCGAATCTCAAGCTGTTTCCCCCACAAATAAAGATTTATTTTGGTGTTATTCGGTCTCCTCGCGGTTTTTATTATATAAATGAAAAAAGACCGAGAAATTTGAAAAAATAAATAAATAGTTTTTTAATAGTTTGTTATAAAATCTTATACTAATATTGTAGGCACTGATGGGCACTGATGGGAGGGCACTTATGGGCACTGATGGGGCAGCACTGATGGGCACTGCTGAGGCAGCACTGATGGGCACTGATGAGGCGGCACTCAGGGGCACTGATGAGGCAGCACTGATAGGACAGCAATGATGAGGCAGCACTAATGGGCACAGCTGAGGCAGCACTGATGGGGTGGCACAGATGGGGCATCACCGATGAGGCAGCACTGATGAGGCAGCACTGATGGGCACTTATGAGGCGGCACTGATGGGGCGGCACTTATGGGCACTGCTGAGGCAGCACTGATGCAGATGACATCATCTCGGCCCAGGCAAAGATAAGTCAGATCACTGGGAGAGAGAGAACTGGGGAAATGCCACCTCTTACCTGCAGCAGACTGGTGACATCATCTCGGCCTAGGCAAAGTAAAAATGTTGCAGTCTCGTCATTAGAAGAGAGGAGACTGAGGAAATGCTTCCTCCTACCTGCAGCAGACTCATGGGTTTTTGTAAAAAGAAGATGTCACCCCTGCTGTACATAGTGACTTGTGTGGAATTTATTGACTTGTCGAGGCACTTAAAGGTGCGATTTGGGAGAGCGATGGCAAAGCCTCGCCGAGTTCTGATTTGTCGGAGAGTGATACCGGTGACATGCGGGTGACAGGTCCTCTTAGGGGACACACCGGCGGACCCCGGACTACAAGAGACGATTAGAGATAATGGCCTGGATTCAAGAAGCAATTGCGCCTGTGTAACCATAGTTACACAGCGCAATTGCTTACTTGCTCCGGCGTTACAAATGCTCCTGATTCAGGAACCTCGTTACGCCGACTGCAGCCTAAGATATGCGCGGCATAAGGCTCTTATGCCCGCATATCTTAGGCTGCATTCTTGCGATGGCCGCTAGGTGGCGTTCCCGTTGTGCTCAGCGTATAGTATGCAAATTGCATACTAACACCGATTCACAACGTTACGCGAGCCCTGCGTACGCAATTTACGTCGTTTACGTAAGGCGGTTTTCGCGTAAGGCTGCCCCTGCTATTAGCAAGGGCAGCCAATGTTACGTATACCCGTCGTTCCCGCGTCGCAAAATTAGAATTTTACGTAGTTTGCGTAAGTGATTCGTGAATGGCGCTGGACGCCATTCACGTTCACTTTGAAGCAAATGACGTCCTTGCGACGTCATTTGCCGCAATGGACGTCGGGAAAGTTTCCCGACGGAGCATGCGCTCTACGCTCGGCGCGGGAACGCGCCTAATTTAAATGATTCCCTCCCTCTACGGGATCATTTAAATTGCGCGCGCTTACGCCGGGCATTTTTCCGGCGCGCCCACGCAATTTACGGAGCTACTGCTCCGTGAATCAAGGGCAGCGCAGTAAATTTGCAGGGGCGCAGGGCAAAAACGTTGCCCTGCGCCTCCGTAAAAATAGCGCAATTCTACCTGAATCCAGCCCATTGAGCACAGCTGTCTCCTCAGGAAGCGTTTCTCCGAGGTCGCCGTATGTTCCATCCTGAGACGCTGCGCGGGATGGAAGAGCTGTGGGAGGCGCGATCGCACGCTGCGATGATTTAATTAGATTAGCTGTCTCAGGTTCTGATTATAAGAAATGAGAGCGATTCGTTGGGTGAAATTTCGTCTCTTTGCTCCGCACTCGGGATGAACTTCACTCTGTTCCCGGAATTCATTCCTCCGATGTCATCAGGAGAAAACTAAACAAATAATCGAGAAAAAGTTTACTTTGTGACCTCCCCCGATATCAGTGGGAGGAATAGTGTCCCATCATTGGTGTCAGTGGGAGGAATAGTGTCCCATCATTGGTATCAGTGGGAGGAATAGTGTCTTATCATTGGTGTCAGTGGGAGGAATAGTGTCCCATCATTGGTGTCAGTGGGAGGAATAGTGTCCTATCATTGGTGTCAGTGGGAGGAATAGCGTCTCATCATTGGTATCAGTGGGAGGAATAGTGTCCCATCATTGGTGTCAGTGGGAGGAATAGTGTCCCATCATTGGTGTCAGTGGGAGGAATAGTGTCCCATCATTGGTGTCAGTGGGAGGAATAGTGTCCCATCATTGGTGTCAGTGGGAGGAATAGTGTCCCACCATTGGTATCAGTGGGAGGAATAGTGTCCCATCATTGGTGTCAGTGGGAGGAATAGTGTCCCATCATTGGTATCAGTGGGAGGAATAGTGTCCCATCATTGGTATCAGTGGGAGGAATAGTGTCCCATCATTGGTGTCAGTGGGAGGAATAGTGTCCCATCATTGGTATCAGTGGGAGGAATAGTGTCCCATCATTGGTGTCAGTGGGAGGAATAGTGTCCCATCATTGGGGTCAGTGGGAGGAATAGTGTCCCATCATTGGTATCAGTGGGAGGAATAGTGTCCCATCATTGGTGTCAGTGGGAGGAATAGTGTCCCATCATTGGTGTCAGTGGGAGGAATAGTGTCCCATCATTGGTGTCAGTGGGAGGAATAGTGTCCCACCATTGGTATCAGTGGGAGGAATAGTGTCCCATCATTGGTGTCAGTGGGAGGAATAGTGTCCCATCATTGGTATCAGTGGGAGGAATAGTGTCCCATCATTGGTATCAGTGGGAGGAATAGTGTCCCATCATTGGTGTCAGTGGGAGGAATAGTGTCCCATCATTGGTATCAGTGGGAGGAATAGTGTCCCATCATTGGTGTCAGTGGGAGGAATAGTGTCCCATCATTGGGGTCAGTGGGAGGAATAGTGTCCCATCATTGGTGTCAGTGGGAGAAATAGTGTCCCATCATTGGTGTCAGTGGGAGGAATAGTGTCCTATCATTGGTGTCAGTGGGAGGAATAGTGCCCCATCATTGGTGTCAGTGGGAGGAATAGTGTCCCATCATTGGTATCAGTGGGGGGAATAGTGTCCCATCATTGGTGTCAGTGGGAGGAATAGTGTCCCATCATTGGTGTCAGTGGGATGAGAACATTTCTCTCTCGGTGTAGAAATTATTTTTTTCTTGCTTGTTGAAGCAGAAATACAAACTATCCGTTTCCCTGGTAATTTCCAACCCAGTTCACATTTCCGGAGAGCGACGCTTTCCTTTTCCAGGTGTGTGTGCCGAGCGGCGGCTGAGATCGGCTCTCCGGATTATAATCATAATAATTTCATTACTTTGGCTTCCCTCTCAGCAGAACATCGCCCACCGTCCGCCCGTCCGGCTCCGGGAACGAGGGGCTGCAGCAAAACTCTCATGAGCTGTTATGAGAATACAAAGTATCGATGTCACTCATCTGTGAACTTCCCAATATGAAGGTGTCCGCCGGACTCGGAGGATCAGAACAGCTCGGAGACTTCGTTGAAGAGAAGAGAGAGGCCTGGATTCAAGAAGCAATTGCGCCTGCGTAACCATAGTTACACAGCACAATTGCTTACTTGCCCCGGCGTAACGAGTGCTCCTGATTCAGGAACCTCGTTACGCCGACTGCAGCCTAAGATATGCGCGGCATAAGGCTCTTATGCCCGCATATCTTAGGCTGCATTCTTGCGATGACCGTTAGGTGGCGTTCCCGTTGTGCTCAGCGTATAGTATGCAAATTGCATACTAACGCCGATTCACAACGTTACGCGAGCCCTGCGTACACAATTTACGTCGTTTCCGTACGGTGTTTTTTGCGTAAGGCTGCCCCTGCTATCAGCAAGGGCAGCCAATGTTACCTATACCCGTCGTTCCCGCGTCGCGAAATTTGAAATTTACGTAGTTTGCGTAAGTGAATCGTGAATGGCGCTGGACACCATTCACGTTCACTTTGAAGCAAATGACGTCCTTGCGACGTCATTTGCCGCAATGCACGTCGGGAAAGTTTCCCAACGGAGCATGCGCTCTACGCTCGGCGCGGGAACGTGCCTAATTTAAATGATTCCCGCCCCCTACGGGATCATTTAAATTGCGCGCGCTTACGCCGGGCATTTTGCCGGAGCGCCCACGCAATTTACGGAGCTACTGCTCCGTGAATCAAGGGCAGCGCAGTAGATTTGCGGGGGCGCAGGGCAAAAACGTTGCCCTGCGCCTCCGTAAAAAATGCGCAAAACTACCTGAATCCAGCCCAGAGTTTATTTTTGTCTTTTCAGCTCCTGCTTAACCCCATCAGTGCCCAAACTAAAATCAACATACAGTGGAACCTCAGAGTACGAGGATAATCCGTTCCAGGAGAACGCTCGTAATCCAAACCACTCGCATATCAAAGTGACTTTACCCATAGAAGTCAATGGAAATGAAAATAATTTGTTCCACATTAACTTCTATGGCATGCAATACCGTATGCGGCCAGAGGCGGAGGGGGGGCGCCAGAGAGCCTCGGAAACAGCCGGAAAGGCCCGAGGACAGCCTTGGAAAGGCTCAGGAACTTATGGGTAGATTCAGGTAGGGGCGCGCTAATTTGCGGCGGCGTAGACTAGCGTGTTTACACTACGCCGCGTTAAGTAAGAGAGGCAAGTACATGATTCTCAAGGCACTTACCTCCTTACTTATGGCGGCGAAGTGTAAACGCGGCGGGCGTAAGGGCGCTTAATTCAAATGGGTTGGAGGGGGGCGTGTTGTATGGAAATGAGGCTTGACCTCACGTTTTTGACGTTTTTTGCTACTGCGCATGCGCCGGGCGCCTATATTTCCCAGTGCGCATTGCGGCTGAGTACGCCGTACGGGCCTATTGATTTCGACGCGGACGTAAACGACGTAACTCCCGATTCGCGGACAACTTACGCAAACGACATAAAAAATTCGAGCCTCGCGGCGGGAACAGCGGCCATACTTTAACATTGTTATTCCACCTAATAGGTGGAATAACTTTAGGCCGCCTAAGGCCTTACGGAAACGGCGTAAAGCGACTGCGGCGGCCGGGCATACACTCGTGAATCGGCGTACAAACTCATTTACATATTCTACGCCGGCCGCAATGGAAGCGCCACCTAGTGGCCATCCGAAAAATTGCAATCTAAGATAGGACGGCGCAAGCCGTCGTATCTTAGATATGTTTAAACGTATCTCTGTTTGAGAATACACTTAACATAAGTCGGCGCAGATTCTGAGTTAGGCCGACTTATCTGCTGATAAGCCGGCCTAACTCTTTGTGAATCTACCTACTTGTATTTCTGAGTCTGTCCGAACGGCGCCGTTCGGCGCTGCTCGGCTCCAGTGTCCCCCCAGCATTTGATGGCACAGTGAGGCTGCAATTGATGTTTTTTTTTTTTTCAATCTGTTTGCACCCCAAAGATTTTGAGCACCAGCCGCCACTGCAATTGGTTCCACTAGATTTTAGTTAGGGGTATCAGAGTAAAGGGGGCTGAATACAAATGCCCCTCCCCCCCACACACTTCTCACATATTTATTTGTATCATTTATCATTTTCCTTCCACTTCACACTTTGTGTCTCTCACATAAAATCCCAATAAATTACATTTACGTTGTTGGGTGAAACATGAGAGAATGTGGGGAGATTTCAAGGGGTATGAATACTTTTTCAAGGCACCGTAACTAGGTAATAAAAATGCCATACCTGGAATTTGGTTTTAACCGCTTCCGATCCACGCTATAGCCGAAAAGACGGGCGCAGCGCGGACCTGAATTGCTGGGAGGGCGTCCCTGGGTGTCCTCCCGTGCTCGAGCGGCCTGCGTGCCCCCGGGAGGGTGCGCTCTGTGATCAGCGAGTCAATGAGACGATCCCGACCCCCTTACCACGTGATCGGCTGTCAGCCAATGACGGCTGATCATGTGATGTAAACAGAGCCGGTAATCTGCTATTTTTTCTTCTTGCGCAAAAAAGCCGATCACCGGCGGCTGTTAGCTGGACATCGGTCCCGATGAAGGAGAGCAGGACAGATGCTCATCGGTGCCTTCTGCCAGTGAAATACAGTGTTGTCTATCAGACCCCACAGTGCCACTCATCAGAACCCACAGTGCCACCCATCAGTGCCCACAGTGCCACCCATCAGAGCCCACAGTGCCACCCATTAGTGTCCACTACCAGTGCTCATCAGTGTCACCTACCAGTGCCCACAGTGCCACCCATCAGAGCCCACAGTGCCACCCATCAGTGTCACCTACCAGTGCCACAAATCAGTGCCCACAGTGACACCCATCAGTGTCACCTACCAGTGCCACCCATTAGTGTCCACTACCAGTGCTCATCAGTGTCACCTACCAATGCCCATAAGTGCCACCTATCAGTGCCATTTTCACCCCCCATCAGTGCCACCCATCAGTGTCCACAGTGTGCACCCATCAGTTCCCACAGTGCCACCCATCAAAACCCACAGTGCCACCCATCAGTGTCACCTACCAGTGCCACCCATTAGTGTCCACTACCAGTGCTCATCAGTGTCACCTACCAGTGCCCATCAGTGCCACCTACCAGTGCCATCATTGCCCCCCATCAGTGCCACCCATCAGAGCCCACAGTGCCACCCATCAGTGTCACCTACCAGTGCCACCCATTAGTGTCCACTACCAGTGCTCATCAGTGTCACCTACCAGTGCCCATCATTGCCATCAGTGCCACCCATCAGTGTCACCTACCAGTGCCCATCAGTGCCACCTACCAGTGCCATCATTGCCCCCCATCAGTGCCACCCATCAGAGCCCACAGTGCCACCCATCAGTGTCACCTACCAGTGCCACCCATTAGTGTCCACTACCAGTGCTCATCAGTGTCACCTACCAGTGCCCATCATTGCCATCAGTGCCACCCATCAGTGCCCACAGTGCCACCCATCAGTGTCACCTACCAGCGCCACTCATCAGTGTCACCTATCAGTGCCATCAGTACCCCCCATCAGTGCCGCCCATCAGTGGCCATCAGTGCTGCCTTATCTGTGCCTATCAGTGCCGCCTTATCTGTGCCCATCAGTGCCGCCTTATCTGTGCCCATCAGTGCCACCTTATCTTTGCCTAACAGTACCCACCTGTGCCGCCTCATCAGCGCATACCAATGAAGGAGAAAAATTACCTGTTTGCAAAATTTTATAACAAACTATGAAACATGTTTTTTTTTTCTTTAAAACTTTCCATGTTTTTTTGTTTGTTTTGCAAAAAATAAAAACCGCAGAGGTGATCAAATCCCACCAAAAGAAAGTTCTATTTGTGGGGAAAAAATGAAAAAAATCTCCTATATGTACAGCGTTGCATGACCGCGTAATTGTCATTCAAAGTGCGTCAGCGCTGAAAGCTGAGAATTGGTCTGGGCAGGAGGGGGGTTTAGGTGCCCGGTAAGGAAGTGGTTAAAGGAGCCGGTCCGGTTGAAACGAAAATCTCTGCGTTTAGAAAGGACCTTCGTTGCCGTGTTTGGATTCCATCGCTTGTTTATTTGCACAGAAATGTTTTTTGTTGGATAAATATTAGACTTTCTTTTCTTGAGTCGGCTTTGATATCAGACATTATTCCGTATGATTATTATTCGGGGGAAACGCTGAAAAAATAAATACTTTTCTTCAATTACTCCGGAAACATTCTGCTAACGGTAAAGTGCGAACACAATGTAACATTTGTCCCGATTAGGGGGATGCCGATCGTGTATTGTAGTGATCGGCATGCTGAGTTCATTACCGGCTCTCTCCGAAATATCACCAACATTTCCATTTACAGGAAAATCTCCGCACTGCAATTCTGCTAAGTGATCTCCATTTACAACACCGGCGGAGAGCCAATCACATTCATCTGACATTTTGTTTCTTTTCTTTCTCAGTTGTTTGTAGAAATTCCCCCCTAAAATGTACACAATTCTGCTGCACGCAATGAGCCGACAGCGCGCGTTATTCCTGCTCCGTACATCTAAAGAGGTAGTAGAGCCCTGGGAGGCCAGACAGTAAAGGGGAGCTGATGAGCACAGGGGGGCCTGAGAGAACTGGGAGGGGCTTGAGAGCATTAGGGGGGCCGGAGAGTACAGGGGTTGATGAGCACAGGGGGGCCTGAGAGAACTGGGAGGGGCTTGAGAGCATTAGGGGGGCCGGAGAGTACAGGGGTTGATGAGCACAGGGGGGCCTGAGAGAACTGGGAGGGGCTTGAGAGCATTAGGGGGGCCGGAGAGTACAGGGGTTGATGAGCACAGGGGGGCCTGAGAGAACTGGGAGGGGCTTGAGAGCATTAGGGGGGCCGGAGAGTACAGGGGTTGATGAGCACAGGGGGGCCTGAGAGCCCCCCATGTTCCAGAAACATGCTTGTAATCCAAAGCGCTTGTATATCAAAGCATTTTTTTTACAGGGTATAAAAGAGAAGAGAGGCGCCTCTAAGTGTAGCAATAAGTTGCTAAATGTTGTCCCTTCATTAACCACTTAAGGACCGCCTAACGACGATATCCGTTGGCAGAATGGCACGGCTGGGCACAGGCATGTACAGGTACGTCGCCTTTAAGAGCCCAGCCGTGGGTCGCGCCAGCCCACGACCCGGTCTGAAGCTCTGTGACCACGCCCGCGGGACCCGATCGCCGCCGGTGTCCCGCGATCGGTCACAGGAGCTGAAGAACGGGGAGAGGTGAGTGTAAACACAGCTTCCCCGTTCTTTACAGTGGCAGGGTCACTGATCGTCTGTTCCCTGATATAGGGAAAGACGATTGTAACGGTCAGGGGTTAACGCCGTTTACGATCTTCCATTCCACCAACCACGACAGCTTAATCAACAATCCACAATCCAGCAGACAGGACCCATTCCATTCCCCAGAAGGACGAGACACACGCTCTGTCTCTGGTTCAAATGAATGAATGCTTTAATGGTAACTCAGCCTTGTTATATACAGTTACAAGCATGCTACAGTAGTCACAGGGACAGTGAAACTCTCCACCCAAAACATCACACAATGGGTGCTTAATGAGTTCCCCCTCAATCCACATCCCAGACAGACATTCGGGCACTGCATCTAGAGGAGTTAATTACTACAGCTGACAAGTCACATTCCACATCTATTATCAATAGTCTTTTCACACAAAACAGTGTCATTAGCATACACAATGAAATATCTTAGGAGCAGACCTAATTAGCACAATGGACAACAGAATGCAATCACAGTAAGCCCCATCACCACAGCCAGGTGGACTTAATTAGCATCTCAACAGTCTACGTTACACATTGAATGAGACACTCTATTGACCTGTTGTGGTCAGAATAAACAACCTGTAATATTCCAAGATCTCCTGCAATACCTGAATTGTCATTAATGTCCCATCTCATGTAATCCGAGATATCAGTTCTCAGTCATCCTATGCCCAAAAGGGACTCCCGTTACAACGATCACTGACGTCACACATCCAGTTCCGCCCCCCTACAGTTAGAAACACAAAAAAGGTCACACATAACCCCTTCAGTGCCCCCTAGTGGTTAACCCCTTCACTGCAATTGTCATTTTCACAGTAATCTGTGCATTTTTATAGCACTTTTCGCTGTGAAAATGACAATTGTAAGGTTGGTGTTGTTCCTCTGGACTCGGGTTAGACTATTGGGTGTGTGGAAGAACCTTTCATGCGCATCAGATAATCAAGAGCCACACAGGGTTACGGTGGTGAATCTTGACTACCATGGTTTATTGGTTGCATAGCATATTTATACATTTATCATTAGGAACCCCCCCCCCCCCCTCGGGTCAGCCAATTACAGCAGGACACGATATTTACACAATGCAATATTATGTTATGGCCAAGCAACACGTAGTATTCTGCCTGAAGATAATTATATGTACACAATGACATACCATAAAAAAGCTAGTTGTTACAGCCAACGCTGATCGCCGCCATTACTAGTAAAAAGAAAATTATTAATACAAATTCCAAAAAACTATCCCCTATTTTGTAAACGCTATAAATGTTGCGCAAACCAATCAATAAACGCTTATTGCAATTTTTTTTACCAAAAATATGTAGAAGAATACGTATCGGACTAAACTGAGTATTTATTTTTTTTAATATATATTTTTTGGGGATATTTATTATAGCAAAAAGTAAAAAATATTGCTTTCTTTTTCAAAATTGTCGCTCTATTTTTGTTTATAGCGCAAAAAATAAAAACCGCAGAGGTGATAAAATACCACCAAAAGAAATCTATATTTGTGGGGAGAAAAGGACGCCAATTTTGTTTGGAAGCCACATCGCACGACCGCGCAATTGTCAGTTAAAGCGACGCAGTGCCGAATCGCAAAAACTGGCCAGGTCCTTTACCTGCATAATGGTCCGGGTCTTAAGTGGTTAAATGTAACCATATTGCTACACTTGGAGGCTCCTCTCTTCTCTTTTACACTCAGTTGTGACATGACGCTACTCTTATATCAAGACATCGCTTGTATATCAAGGCAAAATGTATTAAAACATTTTTGCTTGTCTTGCAAAACGCTCTCAAACCAAGTTACTCTCAAACCAAGGTTTTACTGTAGTTGGTTTGGAGATGTTTTAGTGAATGGTTAATATATACATTAACCGCTTCAGCCCCGGAGGATTTGGCCGCCCAATGAACAGGATATTTTTTTTGCGATTCGGCGCTGCGTCGCTTTAACTGACAATTGCGCGGTCGTGCGACGTGGCTCCCAAACAAAATCGACGTCCTTTTTTTCACACAAATAAAGCTTTCTTTTGGTGCTATGTGATCGCCTCTGCGGTTTTTATTTTTTGCTCTATAAACAAAAATAGAGCAACAATTTTGAAAAAAAAAACTATATTTTTAACTTTTTGCTATAATAATAATCCCCAAAAATATATATAAACCCTGGCCCAGATTCAAGAAGCTATTGCGCCGCGCAACCATAGGTTGCGCGGCGCAATAGCTGTTTTGCTCCCGCGTAGCGAATGCCCCTGATTCAGGAACATCGCTACGCGGACTGCAGCCTAGGATGTGACAGACATAAGCCTCCTTATGCCTTCATATCTCAGGCTGCATTCTTGCGTTGGCCGCTAGGGGGCGCGGCCATTGTGATCGGCGTATAGTATGCAAATTGCATACTACCACCGATTCACAAAAGTTGCGCGGGCCCTGCGCACGCAAGGTACGGAGTTTCCGTACGGCGACTTTAGCGTAATTCTGCTCCTGCTAATAGTAGGAGCAGCCAATGCTAAAGTATAGCTGCGCCTCCCGCTCGCGACGTTTAAATTTCACGTCGTTTACGTAAGTGATTTGTGAATGGCGCTGGACGCCATTCACGTTCACTTAGAAGCAAATGACGTCCTTGCGACGTCATTTGCCGCAATGCACGTCGGGAAAGTTTCCCGACGGAGCATGCGCTGTTCGCTCGGCGCGGGAGCGCGCCTAATTTAAATGATTCCCGCCCCCGGCGGGATCATTTACATTAGGCGCCCTTACGCCGAGCTACTTAGCATAGCGCCCGCGCAATTTACGGAGCTACTGCTCCGTGAATCGCGGGCAAATCAAAATATTTGCATGGGCGCAGAGCAAAAATCGTTGCCCTTTGCCCACGCAAATATTGCGCGGATCTACCTGAATCTGGGCCATTATTTTTTCTCACTTTAGGCCGATACGTATTCTTCTACATATTTTTGGTAAACAATAAAATCGCAATAAGCGTTTGATTGGTTTGTGCAAAGGTTTGAGGCCCAGATTCTTAAAGGACTTACGACGGCGCAGCGCCATGTACCCCGTCGTAAGTCCTAATCTGGGCCGTCGTATCTATGCGCCTGATTCTTAGAATCAGTTACGCATAGATATCCATTAGATCCGACAGGCGTAAGTCTCTTACATCAACAACGAAAAAAAAGAAAAAAATTGCAGCCTCACTGTGCCGATCAAATGCAGCCACTGTGCCATCAATTGTCACCACTGTGCCATCAAACACAGCCACTGTGCCATGCCATCAAACGCAGCCACTGTGCCATCAATTGTCACCACTGTGCCATGCCATCAAACGCAGCCACTGTGCCCCTCAATTTACGCCACTGTACCAATTGTCGCCACTGTACCAATTGTCACCACTGTGTCCTTTAATTGTCGCCACTGTGCCCATTGTTGCCACTGTGCATGTCACTGTTCCCTTTAATTATTGCCACTGTGCCCATTGTCACCGCTGTGCCCATTGATGCCACTGTGCCCTTTGTCACCACTGTGCCCATTGATGCCACTGTGCCCATTGATGCCACTGTGCCCATTGTCGCCGCTGTGCCCAGTAAAATGCACTTACCTTACTCCTTCCACGTCCCTCAATGTCTTCTCTCGCCTTGGTGATGCTTCAGCCAATCAGGTTACCGATAACCAGAATCGGGGAACCTGATTGGCTGAGACGGTCGTCAGTCTTATCTAAGGAACGCACCCCCCGTACGTTCCGAGGATAAGACATCCGGGAGCCGAGGGCTGTACCCGCTGGCTCTGATAGGCACTTCCGCACAGCCAACCAGCTGCCGTTATTCAGGTGGTCGGCACTCAAGTTCCGGCCATCTCTGAATAGATCAGCGGCAGCGGCGACAATAACATACATTCGTGCAATGCAATGAATGTATGTTATTAGACTCAGTGGCGGTGCGGAGCCAGAGGGGGCGGCGCTCCAGCGCCCTCTATGGACGAACCGCCACTGGTATCTATACTACGGGATTTCGCCCAGGAGAGCCATTCTGCTGCAGTATATCTGCGTGAGCCAGTCGGGAACCGGTTAAATTTATAACAAAAGGCAAAAGTAATTTTTTTTTTTTTTTTTTTTTAGTTTTTAATTTTTTTTTTTACGATGAAGAATATAACAGGAATGTGAAGACCCCAAAGCAGACGGCCGCTTCCAAAAGGCAGAGAGATCTCGCCACTGGAGGTAAAACAAGGTCACTGGACTTGATTACAAGTGAAGCACTAAATCACTTTTGAGTTCTTAATCTTCGAATTAAATGGACTTCGATTTAAGGAAATTACTTTTACCAAGTTAAAGAAAATATATGGCAAGTGTTTTATTCTATTAATAGGATCACCCCGCCGCCGCCGCCGCCGCGCACGCCGGACATTATTACAAATCTTCACACAGCCCCGATCCCAAATCCGTAATTCAATTGCCCCGACGATTTCTCTGTAGCACAAAAGACGGAGACTCCAATCTCCATTTAGATGGAGAGATTCTGGGGGGGAAAGACGGCAAACAGGAACTTATAAGTTATATCTTTAACCGCTTGCCGACCGCCGGACGCACTTTTACGTCGTTAGAATGGCACGGCTGGGCAAATGGGCGTGTATACACGTCCCCTTTAATTTGCCGGCCGTGTGGGCGCGCTCGCGACCCTGTCGAGTGCTCCGTGGCCGTGCCCGCGGGACCTGCGGACTGGACGTCCGCCGGTTGTCCCGCGATCGGGTCACAGAGCTAAAGAATGGGGAGATGTCAGTGTAAACACAACATCTTCCCGTTCTTCCTAGTGACAGGACACTTATCGTCTGTTCCCTGTCATCGGGAGCAGCGATCAGGGACGTGGCACGGCAAGCCACGCCCCCTAGCAGTTAGAATCACTCCCTAGGACACACTTAACCCATTCAGCGCCCCCTAGTGGTTAGCCCCTTCACTGAAAGTGTCATTTTTACAGTAACCAGTGCATTTTTATAGCACTGATCCCTGTATAAATGACAACGGTCCCAAAATAGCGTCAAAAGTGTCCCATGTGTTCCGCCATAATGTCGCAGTCACGATAAAAATCGCTGATCGGCGCCATTACTAGTAAAAAAAAAAAAAAAATTATAATAATTAAAATGCCATAAATCAACACCCTATTTTGTAGACGCTATAACTTTTGCGCAAACCGATCAATAAACGCTTATTGCGATTTTTTGGTTTACCAAAAATAGGTAGAAGAATACGTATCGGACAAAACTGAGGGAATGTTTTTTATTTTATTTTTAGAAATTTGGATATTTGCTATAGCAAAAAGTAAAAAATATTATTTTTTTTTGTCGCTTTTTTTGTTTATAGCGCAAAAACAATAAAAACCGCAGGGGTGATCAAATACCATTTAAAGAAAGCTTTATTAATAAAAATGACATAAAACTATCCCCTATACTGTAGACGCTATAACTTTTGTGCAAACCAATCAGTAAACGCTTACTACGTTTTTTTTTTAGTTTGGGTACAGTGTAGCACGACCGCACAATTGTCATTCAAAGTGCGACAGCGCTGAAAGCTGAAAATTGGCCTGAGCAGGAAGGTGTATATGTGCCCTCCCACCCCCCCCCCCGGTATGGAAGTGGTTAAGAACTCTTTGCGCCAAAACGCGTGACACAGAACCCGCGTTGACCCTTCAGCATCGCAATGCCTTTTATAATGGAAAAAAAAACCCCTCAGCGACTAATTACCAGCAGTATTGGTGTCTTTGTACGCCGGTGACGCCATTGACGGCATGGAATGGAACCCTGCAGCTTTTATTGTCCTCTCTGATGTCTAATGGATTTTTACAAGCTATAGACTGAGTCAGCCGGCTCCGGGGCCTTCAAATAAAACGTAAAGAACAAGCAAAAACCCAAACATGATTATTTACAATTCTCCGGGTTGTGTTGTGTGTGTCGGTCTATAGATTATTGATAATGAAGGTGGATTCTCATCAACCATGTCTCTTCAGAAGATGGGGGGGGGGGGGAGCTTTTGAATTGATGCCGGCTAGTTGTCAGTCCGCCTTCGGTTTCCTCGGCAGATGAAACAGAATCTCTCAATGAAGGAAGAGCGGGAGGAAGACATTGATCATATCCACTAGGATACAAACTCAAAAGGTGAACCAAATGGAAAAAAAATATTCTCAAACTTTTCAAAAAAAATGGACGACGAAGGAATTTTCAAAAGGAGGGCTGTCAGATGGAAAAGGAGGGCTGTCAGATGGAAAAGGAGGGCTGTCTGATGGAAAAGGAGGGCTGTCTGATGGAAAAGGAGGGCTGTCTGATGGAAAAGGAGGGCTGTCTGATGGAAAAGGAGGGCTGTCTGATGGAAAAGGAGGGCTGTCTGATGGAAAAGGAGGGCTGTCAGATGGAAAAGGAGGGCTGTCTGATGGAAAAGGAGGGCTGTCAGATGGAAAAGGAGGGCTGTCTGATGGAAAAGGAGGGCTGTCAGATGGAAAAGGAGGGCTGTCGGATGGAAGGGGCCTTTCATGTTGCTGCTTAGACATTGTTTGTGAAGGAGCGAGCGTTCCGGATCGGGCGCACCAGTCCGCTCTCCTTGGTCTGCAACTGGGGAAAAAAAAAACTAAAGATGGGGCATCGCTCCACAGTCACGTCATTTGGCATGTTTGGACGCTATTTTGGGACCATTGTCATTTATACAGCGATCTGCAGGGGAGGGCTGGCAGGGGGGGCAGGGTGAAAATCCCCCCCCCCCCCCCCCGGGCTGGTGACACTATGCACAGCCACCGGCCGCCACTACCAAATGGTGTTTTTGCAGAGCAGGAATGTGCCTGCTGGAGCTCTGGTAACACAGGTCAGGGCCGCTGCTCACCTCCCACTGTGCCTGTGTCACCCCCGAGGTAGATGGCTGCAGGGCTGAGCTATGTCTCGTCTCACACATAGCTCAGCCTCAGCGCACACCAGCGCTGACATCCCCTTCTCTCTCTGCACAGACACAAGGAGAGATAGAGCTCATCTGCTCCTCCTCCTTCTGAGTCTGCCCCGCCCACACTCCCCGGGCATGTGTGGGCACTGGACAGGAAGTTTGAACCCAAAAAAGCATCAGACAGCCTGCCTGCGCCTCAGCCTCCATCCTGGTAAGCTCACCCTCTCTAGTCTCTCCTGCCTCCCAGTGTACAAAAGGGGTGCTCTGTGGACTTTGTTAAAGGGGAGGGGGGGCAGGCTTTGGTGAGCAGAGACTCTTTACACAATAGTCCACAGCATGCACCCATAAATCAAGTTTCCCAGAACACCCCTTACATCAGATCTGATGTATATGGGGTCTGTGCAGACTCTGATGTAGCGGGGGCCTCACTGTGGACTCTTTTGTATATGGGGTCTGTGCGGACTCTGATATAAGGGGGGCCTCTGTGCGGACTCTAAGGTAAGGGGGGCCTCTGTGTGGACTCTGAGGTAAGGGGGGCCTCTGTGTGGACTCTGAGGTAAGGGGGGCCTTTGTGCGGACTCTGATGGAAGTGGAGTCTCTGTGCGGACTCTGATGTAAGGGGGGCCTCTGTGCAGACTCTGATGTAAGGGGGGCCTCTGATGTAAGGGGAGGCTCTGTGCAGACTCTGATGTAAGGGGGGCCTCTGTGCGAACTCTGATGTAAGGGGAGGCTCTGTGCGGACTCTGATGTAAGGGGGGCCTCTGTGCGGACTCTGATGTAAGGGGGGCCTCTGTGCAGACTCTGATGTAAGGGGGGCCTCTGTGTGGACTCTGATGTAAGGGGGGTCTCTGTGCGTACTCTGATGTAAGGGGGGCCTCTGTGCAGACTCTGATGTAACGGGGGCCTCTGTGTGGACTCTGATGTAAGGGGAGGCTCTGTGCGGACTCTGATGTAAGGGGGGCCTCTGTGCGGACTCTGATGTAAGGGGGGCCTCTGTGCAGACTCTGATGTAAGGGGGGCCTCTGTGTGGACTCTGATGTAAGGGGGGTCTCTGTGCGTACTCTGATGTAAGGGGGGCCTCTGTGCAGACTCTGATGTAACGGGGGCCTCTGTGTGGACTCTGATGTAAGGGGAGCCTTTGTTCAGATTTTGATGTAAGGGGTGCCTCTGTGTGGACTCTGATGTAAGGGGAGCCTCTGTGCGGACTCTGATGTAAGGGGAGGCTCTGTGCGGATTCTTGTGATCATTAAAAATCTTAGACTGTTTTCCTCGATCCATCACTTCTCCACGCTCTATGGGCCACTTGACTGGACTTGCCCCCCAGGCCTAAGGCTGCCAGCCCTCCCCTGGCGATCAGTGCTATAAAAATGCACTGGTTACTGTGTAAATGACTGTAATGGTCATCACCATTTACGACCTTCCATCAACCCACGACAGCTTATCGACACTCCAACCAACAGGACCCGATCCATCACATTTGCCAGAATAATCGAGACTCACACAGCTCTGGTACTGGTTTCAAAATGAAGACAACTTTTAATGGTAACTTTCAGTCTTATATACAGTACAAGGCATTAAAGGAACAATCAACTCCCCACCCACACATCACACCTTGGGGGGCTTCAATCA
The DNA here is from genome assembly GCF_905171775.1 of Rana temporaria. Taxonomy (NCBI): domain Eukaryota; kingdom Metazoa; phylum Chordata; class Amphibia; order Anura; family Ranidae; genus Rana; species Rana temporaria. The sequence goes on along the minus strand of NC_053492.1, from coordinate 477,228,982 downwards.
CATTCTTTGAGCTAATTACTAATTGTAACAGAATGCATTATCCAGACAGCCTGGCTCCGCATATAGCTTGACAAGTCACATCTATTATCCATAGAATTCACACAAAATATCATCACACAATGAGTTCCCTTCAATCCACATCGTTAGGCAGACGTTCTGTCTCCGACAGACAGGTTGACAAATTCCATTCCACACGCAAAACAGTATTTAGCATACATAATTAGAGGTCTGGGAGCAGATCTGGATTAACACCTTTACACAATGGACAATGAAATGTCTAGGAGTAGATGCAATTAACACCTTTCAAAAGAATGTGTCCCCACATCGAATAAGCCAACAACTTGTGATATCTCAAGACATCCTGCAAACATGAATTATTATTAATGTCCCATCTCATGTAATACATGAATTATGATTTCTTAGCCACCCTATGCCCAAAAGGGGCACAGGGTGAACTTAGACCCAAGAGTTCTTAGGGCCGCTGGAACAGGAGTATCCCCCATCCCTCAAAAGTCTCTGGGTGTCAAGGGTCATCCTGTTACATCTCTCCCCTTTCGGTGGGAGACTGACACAGGAGGAGACCCCAGATGGGTTGACTCCGAAGTCAGTCAGTAGATCCAGTCCTCCAATGCTGGTATCCATACAGTACCCCAAATAAATTGCTCCAAACAGAGCATTACTCACCCTGCCAACCTCTGTCTCTCTCAGAGAACCTGCCTGCCGCTGGGGAGAGGCCTGGACTGGCCCTTCTCCCTGGAGTCCTTTCAACTGCTGGAGAGAAGACAGGGTGACTGGGCTCAGTCCATCATGTTGTTGGGGATCTGGGCCAACTGGCCCCCATCCCTGGGGTATACCAGTGGAGACTGTAGTCCCATCCACTGGTGGTAGAAAATCCCCTGACGCTTGCAAAGCAAAGCCGGCATCCTCCTGTCTCGGTGACGCACCATTTTCTGGGGTTGTGTCAGCGGAGACCACAGTCCCACCCACTGCCCCAGGAACTCCCTCTTCCGTTAGTTGAGAGCAGAGGCTTGTGGCTCTCTGCTCCGTTGCCAGCTCTTCCGCTGGGTTGCTGTGAGGGGAGACCACAGTTCCATCCCCCGATGTCAGCTCAAGCTGCAGTTATGTGCAGCGGCCAGTAGCATCCTGCCCTGCCGCCAGAGATTCAGCTGGGAGTAAACGCTTTACCACCACAGCTTGTTGCTGGGGAGAGGGGCCAATTGCCCCGGCTCCCTGGAACTCCACTTTCATGGTGACTGGCATCTGTACCTCTCCCCTCTCTTCAGTTGGTGCTGCTGTGACTTCTGCTGCTGCAGCACCTCTTTGCTGTAGCCAAGTGGCATCCACAGCTGCTATAACCCGGTCTATGATCTCCGGTGGAGGATTAGGTCCATACTGTGCCAGTCCACGTCTAACAGCCTGGTCAAAAAACTCTTCATCGGGTGTCCTGTCTGTTATGATGGGCCTTTCTGTTACGCTGGGCCTTTCAGCTCTATCCATTTGGACAAGCTCTGTAATAATGTCCCTTCTCTTACGATTGCAGGCCGATCTGCCCCGGCTCTCCAGTAAGTCCTTGAGGGAAGAGAGCTTCAGCCATTCATACAGCGTCTCCATTGTCCTGTGTCCTTGTAGCCGTCCTTCTGCCGATGGAAACATCCCACTGCTGCCACCAATTGTAATGGTCACCACCGTTTATGACCTTCCATCAACCCACGACAGCTTATCGACACTCCAACCAACAGGCAGACCCAATCCATTCCATAAGAATTCCCTCAATAATGAGACTGACAAGCTAACTTTTAATGGTTTCTTCTCAGCTTTTTATGCAGTACAAGGCATGAAAGGAACAATCAACTCCCCACCCACACATCACACCGTGGGGGGCTTCAATCACATTCTTTGAGCTAATTACTAATTGTAACAAAATGCATTATCCAGACAGCCTGGCTCCGCATATAACTCGACAAGTCACATCTATTATCCATAGAATTCACACAATGAGTTCCCTTCAATCCACATCGTTAGGCAGACGTTCTGTCTCCGACAGACAGGTTGACAAGTTCCATTCCACACATAAACAGTATTTAGCATACATAATTAGAGGTCTGGGAGCAGATCTGGATTAATAACCTTTACACAATGGACAATGAAATGTCTAGGAGTAGATGCAATTAACACCTTTCAAAAGAATGTGTCCCCACATTGAATAGCCAACATTGAATAGCCAACAACTTGTGATATCTCAAGACATCCTGCAAACATGAATTATTATTAATGTCCCATCTCATGTAATACATGAATTATGATTTCTTAGCCACCCTATGCACAAAAGGGGCACAGGGTGAACTTAGACCCAAGAGTTCTTAGGGCCGCTGGCACAGGAGTATCCCCCATCCCTCAAAAGTCTCTGGGTGTCACGGGTCATCCTGTTACAATGACACTGGCAGGGAAGGGGTTAAACACCGGGGGACGATCAAGGGGTTAAGTGTGTCCTAGGGAGTGATTCTTACTGTGTGGGGGCGGGGCTACCAGTGACAATCACAGGGAGCAGTAGATCAGTGTCCTGTCACGTGCACGTGCCCACACAGCGGCAAATTCAAAGCGATGTACAGGTACGTTGCTTTGCACAGCCGTGCCATTCTGCCGCTGTATATGTACATGCACCAGTCGGCAAGTGGTTCACCACTTAAGGACCCCTTCATGCAAGCCGCTTAGGGCCCCCTCAAAGCTTCGGAGGGCCCCCCAAATTACTAGAGGCCCCGTCTGGTGAGAAGTCATTTTCGGCCCCTCACCCCGCTTTTCAACTCGCTGGCTGCATGGGAGAAGAGGTAAGAAGTCAGCACCCCCCGCTTCTCACTTTAATGTAAGATGTCATTTCCGACAGCAGCGACTCCCCCCCCCCCCCCCCCGCTTCTCAGCTTTACATGTCATTCTTGGCAGCCCCCCCCTGCTTTTCAACTTTAAAAATCATCAATTGCAGCCTTACTGTGACCTCTGTACACTTCCCTACATACGACTGACCTCTGTACACTGCCCTACATACTACTGACCTCTGTACACTGCCCAGCATACTACTGACCTCTGTACACTGCCCTACATACTACTGACCTCTGTACACTGCCCTGCATACTACTGACCTCTGTACACTGCCCTACATACTACTGACCTCTGTACACTGCCCTACATACTACTGACCTCTGTACACTGCTCTACATACTCCTGACCTCTGTACACTGCCCTACATAACACTGACCTCTGTACACTGCCCTACATACTACTGACCTCTGTACACTGCCCTACATACTCCTGACCTCTGTACACTGCCCTACATACTACTGACCTCTGTACACTGCTCTACATACTCCTGACCTCTGTACACTGCCCTACATACTACTGTCCTCTGTACACTGCCCTACATACTACTGACCTCTGTACACTGCCCTACATACTACTGACCTCTGTACACTGCCCTACATACTACTGACCTCTGTACACTGCCCTACATACTACTGTGCTCTGTACACTGCCCTACATACTACTGACCTCTGTACACTTCTCTACATACTACTGACCTCTGTACACTGCCCTACATACTACTGACCTCTGTACACTGCTCTACATACTCCTGACCTCTGTACACTGCCCTACATACTACTGTGCTCTGTACACTGCCCTACATACTACTGACCTCTGTACACTTCTCTACATACTACTGACCTCTGTACACTGCCCTACATACTACTGACCTCTGTACACTGCTCTACATACTCCTGACCTCTGTACACTGCTCTGGCATCTGCTGCTCGGGTTCACAGGTATGGCCGTACATAACATTCTCACACTCTACAGGCAACAATTTCTGTTTCTCCGGAATGCTTCCACTTCAGACATTTATTTGCTTTGCCGTATTTGCTGTCTGCGGTTCGGAGAAGTGAGGGAATTGTGATTATTGCTCATTGCGGCGGCTCAGAGCGCGGTGTGTGACAGGTACCAGCATCGCTCCGGGGCGAGAACGTTCCTCAACATAACATTTCCGCCTCTTCCAGCTGAAGACTAACCGCCGTGTTTTATTTCTTTTCACAGGTCTATAAATTGTCTAAAAAAAAATAAAAAATACACCGCGTTTCCCGAAAGCTTCGCACGTCGCTGGAGCAACACTGTATAGTACGTTCTTGTCTTCTATTTACAGCTCTGGAGAAACTCAAAAATGTACATTTATTTGCTGAAACCTCACACGGGGGGCGCCATTGGCTGGTTTTCTTCTTTGCCCTACTGGCCCCTCCCATGAGGTCCTAATGAGAATCTCACTCTGTAGCAGCTGGGGCCTCCAATACATTTCTCTTCTGTAATATAGAGCAGTGGTGCCCAGGGGCCGGATGCAACCCTTTGCTTTTATCTGACCCTTGCTCAAAAATGTTGGGAGGGGGCGCAAACATCAATTGCAGCCTTACTGTGCCATCAAACACAGCCACTGTGCCATCAAACGCAGCCACTGTGCCCATCCATTGCTGCCACTGTGCTATCAAATGTTCCCACTGTGTCATCAAATGTTCCCACTGTGCCCATCAAATTCTGCGACTTTGCCATCAAATGCTCCCACTGTGCCATCAAATGCTCCCACTGTGCCCATCAAGTGCTCCCGCTGTGCCCATCAAATGCTCCCACTGTGCTATCAAATGCTCCCACTGTGCCATCAAACGCAGCCACTGTGCCATCAAACGCAGCCAGTGTGCCATCAAATGCAGCCACTGTGCCCAACAAGTGCTCCCGCTGTGCCCATCAAATGCTCCCACTGTGCCATCAAATGCTCCCACTGTGCCCATCAAGTGGCTGAATTTGAGGGGAAACTGGCTGCATTTGATGGGAAACTGGCTGCATTTGAGGGGAAATTGGCTGCATTTGAGGGGAAATTGGCTGCATTTGGGGGGAAACTGGCTGCATTTGATGGGAAACTGGCTGCATTTGAGGGGAAACTGGCTGCATTTTATGGGGAAACTTTGGCTGCATTTGAAGGAAAACTGGCTGCATTTTATGTGGAAACTGGTTGCATTTGGGGGGAAACTGGATGCATTTGAGGGGAAACTGGTTGCATTTGGGGGGAAACTGGCTGCATTTGGTGGGAAACTGGCTGCATTTTATGGGGAAACTGGCTGCATTTGGGGGGAAACTGGCTGCATTTGGGGGGAAACTGGCTGCATTTTATGGGGAAACTGGCTGCATTTTATGGGGAAACTAGCTGCATTTGAGGGGAAACTGGCTGCATTTGAGGGCAAACTGGCTGCATTTGAGGGGAAACTGGCTGCATTGTATGGGGAAACTGGCTGCACTTTATGGGGAAACTGGCTGCATTTGAGGGGAAACTGGCTGCATTTGAGGGGAAACTGGCTGCATTTGAGGGGAAACTGGCTGCATTTGAGGGGAAACTGGCTGCGTTTGATGGGGAAACTGGCTGCATTTGAGGGGAAACTGGCTGTATTTGAAGGGAAACTGGCTGTATTTGAAGGGAAAATGGCTGTATTTGAAGGGAAACTGGCTGTATTTGAGGGGGAAACTGGTTGCATTTGATGGGAAACTGGCTGCATTTGATGGGGAAATTGGCTGCATTTGGGGGAAACTGGCTGCATTTGAAGGGGACACTGGCTGCATTTGATTGGAAACTGGCTGCATTTGAGGGGGAAACTGGATGCATTTGAGGGGGAAACTGGCTGCATTTGAAGGGAAACTGGCTGCATTTGAAAGGAAACTGGCTGCATTTGAGGGGAAACTGGCTGCATTTTATGGTGAAACTGGCGGCATTTGATGGGAAACTGGCTGCATTTGAGGGGGAAACTGGCTGCATTTGAGGGGAAACTGGCGGCATTTGATGGGAAACTGGCTGCATTTGAGGGGGGAAACTGGCTGCATTTGAGGGGAAACTGGCTGCATTTGAGGGGAAACTGGCCGCTATTGATGGGGCAAACTGGCTGCATTTGAGGGGGAAACTGGCTGCATTTGAGGGGGAAACTGGCTGCATTTGAGGGGGAAACTGGCTGCATTTGATGGGAAACTGGCTGCATTTGATGGGAAACTGGCTGCATTTGAGGGGAAATTGGCTGCATTTGAGGGGAAATTGGCTGCATTTGGGGGGAAACTGGCTGCATTTGATGGGAAACTGGCTGCATTTGAGGGGAAACTGGCTGCATTTTATGGGGAAACTTTGGCTGCATTTGAAGGAAAACTGGCTGCATTTTATGGGGAAACTGGTTGCATTTGGGGGGAAACTGGCTGCATTTGAGGGGAAACTGGTTGCATTTGGGGGGAAACTGGCTGCATTTTATGGGGAAACTGGCTGCATTTGGGGGGAAACTGGCTGCATTTGGGGGGAAACTGGCTGCATTTTATGGGGAAACTGGCTGCATTTTATGGGGAAACTGGCTGCATTTGAGGGGAAACTGGCTGCATTTGAGGGCAAACTGGCTGCATTTGAGGGGAAATTGGCTGCATTGTATGGGGAAACTGGCTGCACTTTATGGGGAAACTGGCTGCATTTGAGGGGAAACTGGCTGCATTTGAGGGGAAACTGGCTGCATTTGGGGGGAAACAGGCTGCGTTTGATGGGGAAACTGGCTGCATTTGAGGGGAAACTGGCTGTATTTGAAGGGAAACTGGCTGTATTTGAAGGGAAACTGGCTGTATTTGAAGGGAAACTGGCTGTATTTGATAGGGAAAATGGCTGCATTTGAAGGGAAACTGGCTGCATTTGAGGGGAAACTGGCTGCATTTTATGGGGAAACTGGCTGCATTTTATGGGGAACTGGCTGCATTTTATAGGGAACTGGCTGCATTTTATGGGGAAACTGGCTGCATTTGTGGGGAAACTGGCTGCATTTGAGGGGAAACTGGCTGCATTTGAGGGGAAACTGGCTGCATTTTATGGGGAAACTGGCTGCATTTGAGGGGAATCTGGCTGCATTTGAGGGGAATCTGGCTGCATTTGAAGGGAAACTAGCTACATTTGGAGGGAAACTGGTTGCATTTGAGGGGAAACTGGTTGCATTTGAGGGGAAACTGGCTGCATTTTATGGGGAAACTGGCTGCATTTGAGGGGAAACTGGCTGCATTTTATGGGGAAACTGGCTGCGTTTTATGGGGAAACTGGCTGCATTTTAAGGGAAACTGGCTGCATTTTATGGGGAAACTGGCTGCATTTTATGGGGAAACTGGCTGCATTTGAGGGGGAAACTGGCTCAATTTGAGGGGGAAACTGGCTGCATTTTATGGGGAAACTGGCTGCATTTTATGGGGAAACTGGCTGCATTTTATGGGGAAACTGGCTGCATTTGAGGGGAAACTGGTTGCATTTGGGGGGAAACTGGCTGCATTTGAGGGGAAACTGGTTGCATTTGGGGGGAAACTGGCTGCATTTTATGGGGAAACTGGCTGCATTTTATGGGGAAACTGGCTGCATTTGGGGGGAAACTGGCTGCATTTTATGGGGAAACTGGCTGCATTTTATGGGGAAACTAGCTGCATTTGAGGGGAAACTGGCTGCATTTGAGGGGAAACTGGCTGCATTTGAGGGCAAACTGGCTGCATTTGAGGGGAAACTGGCTGCATTGTATGGGGAAACTGGCTGCACTTTATGGGGAAACTGGCTGCATTTGAGGGGAAACTGGCTGCATTTGAGGGGAAACTGGCTGCATTTGGGGGGAAACAGGCTGCGTTTGATGGGGAAACTGGCTGCATTTGAGGGGAAACTGGCTGTATTTGAAGGGAAACTGGCTGTATTTGAAGGGAAACTGGCTGTATTTGAAGGGAAACTGGCTGTATTTGATAGGGAAAATGGCTGCATTTGAAGGGAAACTGGCTGCATTTGAGGGGAAACTGGCTGCATTTTATGGGGAAACTGGCTGCATTTTATGGGGAACTGGCTGCATTTTATGGGAACTGGCTGCATTTTATGGGGAAACTGGCTGCATTTTGGGGGGAAACTGGCTGCATTTGAGGGGAAACTGGCTGCATTTTATGGGGAAACTGGCTGCATTTGAGGGGAATCTGGCTGCATTTGAGGGGAATCTGGCTGCATTTGAAGGGAAACTAGCTACATTTGGAGGGAAACTGGTTGCATTTGAGGGGAAACTGGTTGCATTTGAGGGGAAACTGACTGCATTTTATGGGGAAACTGGCTGCATTTGAGGGGAAACTGGCTGCATTTTATGGGGAAACTGGCTGCGTTTTATGGGGAAACTGGCTGCATTTGAAGGGAAACTGGCTGCATTTGAAGGGAAACTGGCTGCATTTTATGGGGAAACTGGCTGCATTTTATGGGGAAACTGGCTGCATTTGAGGGGGAAACTGGCTCAATTTGAGGGGGAAACTGGCTGCATTTTATGGGGAAACTGGCTGCATTTGAGGGGGAAACTGGCTCAATTTGAGGGGGAAACTGGCTGCATTTTATGGGGAAACTGGCTGCATTTTATGGGGAAACTGGCTGCATTTGAGGGGGAAACTGGCTCAATTTGAGGGGGAAACTGGCTGCATTTTATGGGGAAACTGGCTCAATTTGAGGGGGAAACTGGCTGCATTTTATGGGGAAACTGGCTGCATTTGAGGGGAAACTGGCTGCATTTGAGGGGAAACTGGCTGCATTTGAGGGGAAACTGGCTGTATTTGAGGGGGAAACTGGCTGTATTTGAGGGGGAAACTGGCTGCATTTGAGGGGAAACTGTCTGCATTTGGGGGGAAACTGGCTGCATTTGGGGGGAAACTGGCTGCATTTGAGGGGAAACTGGCTGCATTTGAGGGGAAACTGGCTGATTTGAGGGGAAACTGGCTGTAATTTATGGGGAAACTGCTTGATTTGAGGGAAAACTGGCTGCATTTTATGGGGAAACTGGCTACATTTGAGGGGAAACTGGTTGCATTTGAGGGGAAACTGACTGCATTTTATGGGGAAACTGGCTGCATTTGAGGGGAAACTGGCTGCATTTTATGGGGAAACTGGCTGCGTTTTATGGGGAAACTGGCTGCATTTGAAGGGAAACTGGCTGCATTTGAAGGGAAACTGGCTGCATTTTATGGGGAAACTGGCTGCATTTTATGGGGAAACTGGCTGCATTTGAGGGGGAAACTGGCTCAATTTGAGGGGGAAACTGGCTGCATTTTATGGGGAAACTGGCTGCATTTGAGGGGGAAACTGGCTCAATTTGAGGGGGAAACTGGCTGCATTTTATGGGGAAACTGGCTGCATTTTATGGGGAAACTGGCTGCATTTGAGGGGGAAACTGGCTCAATTTGAGGGGGAAACTGGCTGCATTTTATGGGGAAACTGGCTCAATTTGAGGGGGAAACTGGCTGCATTTTATGGGGAAACTGGCTGCATTTGAGGGGAAACTGGCTGCATTTGAGGGGAAACTGGCTGCATTTGAGGGGAAACTGGCTGCGTTTGATGGGGAAACTGGCTGCATTTGAGGGGAAACTGGCTGTATTTGAAGGGAAACTGGCTGTATTTGAAGGGAAAATGGCTGTATTTGAAGGGAAACTGGCTGTATTTGAGGGGGAAACTGGTTGCATTTGATGGGAAACTGGCTGCATTTGATGGGGAAATTGGCTGCATTTGGGGGAAACTGGCTGCATTTGAAGGGGACACTGGCTGCATTTGATTGGAAACTGGCTGCATTTGAGGGGGAAACTGGATGCATTTGAGGGGGAAACTGGCTGCATTTGAAGGGAAACTGGCTGCATTTGAAAGGAAACTGTCTGCATTTGAGGGGAAACTGGCTGCATTTTATGGTGAAACTGGCGGCATTTGATGGGAAACTGGCTGCATTTGAGGGGGAAACTGGCTGCATTTGAGGGGAAACTGGCGGCATTTGATGGGAAACTGGCTGCATTTGAGGGGGGAAACTGGCTGCATTTGAGGGGAAACTGGCTGCATTTGAGGGGAAACTGGCCGCTATTGATGGGGCAAACTGGCTGCATTTGAGGGGGAAACTGGCTGCATTTGAGGGGGAAACTGGCTGCATTTGAGGGGGAAACTGGCTGCATTTGATGGGAAACTGGCTGCATTTGATGGGAAACTGGCTGCATTTGAGGGGAAATTGGCTGCATTTGAGGGGAAATTGGCTGCATTTGGGGGGAAACTGGCTGCATTTGATGGGAAACTGGCTGCATTTGAGGGGAAACTGTCTGCATTTTATGGGGAAACTTTGGCTGCATTTGAAGGAAAACTGGCTGCATTTTATGGGGAAACTGGTTGCATTTGGGGGGAAACTGGCTGCATTTGAGGGGAAACTGGTTGCATTTGGGGGGAAACTGGCTGCATTTTATGGGGAAACTGGCTGCATTTGGGGGGAAACTGGCTGCATTTGGGGGGAAACTGGCTGCATTTTATGGGGAAACTGGCTGCATTTTATGGGGAAACTGGCTGCATTTTATGGGGAAACTGGCTGCATTTGAGGGGAAACTGGCTGCATTTGAGGGCAAACTGGCTGCATTTGAGGGGAAATTGGCTGCATTGTATGGGGAAACTGGCTGCACTTTATGGGGAAACTGGCTGCATTTGAGGGGAAACTGGCTGCATTTGAGGGGAAACTGGCTGCATTTGGGGGGAAACAGGCTGCGTTTGATGGGGAAACTGGCTGCATTTGAGGGGAAACTGGCTGTATTTGAAGGGAAACTGGCTGTATTTGAAGGGAAACTGGCTGTATTTGAAGGGAAACTGGCTGTATTTGATAGGGAAAATGGCTGCATTTGAAGGGAAACTGGCTGCATTTGAGGGGAAACTGGCTGCATTTTATGGGGAAACTGGCTGCATTTTATGGGGAACTGGCTGCATTTTATAGGGAACTGGCTGCATTTTATGGGGAAACTGGCTGCATTTGTGGGGAAACTGGCTGCATTTTATGGGGAAACTGGCTGCATTTGAGGGGAAACTGGCTGCATTTTATGGGGAAACTGGCTGCATTTGAGGGGAATCTGGCTGCATTTGAGGGGAATCTGGCTGCATTTGAAGGGAAACTAGCTACATTTGGAGGGAAACTGGTTGCATTTGAGGGGAAACTGGTTGCATTTGAGGGGAAACTGGCTGCATTTTATGGGGAAACTGGCTGCATTTGAGGGGAAACTGGCTGCATTTTATGGGGAAACTGGCTGCGTTTTATGGGGAAACTGGCTGCATTTTAAGGGAAACTGGCTGCATTTTATGGGGAAACTGGCTGCATTTTATGGGGAAACTGGCTGCATTTTATGGGGAAACTGGCTGCATTTGAGGGGGAAACTGGCTCAATTTGAGGGGGAAACTGGCTGCATTTTATGGGGAAACTGGCTGCATTTTATGGGGAAACTGGCTGCATTTTATGGGGAAACTGGCTGCATTTGAGGGGAAACTGGTTGCATTTGGGGGGAAACTGGCTGCATTTGAGGGGAAACTGGTTGCATTTGGGGGGAAACTGGCTGCATTTTATGGGGAAACTGGCTGCATTTTATGGGGAAACTGGCTGCATTTGGGGGGAAACTGGCTGCATTTGGGGGGAAACTGGCTGCATTTTATGGGGAAACTGGCTGCATTTTATGGGGAAACTAGCTGCATTTGAGGGGAAACTGGCTGCATTTGAGGGGAAACTGGCTGCATTTGAGGGCAAACTGGCTGCATTTGAGGGCAAACTGGCTGCATTGTATGGGGAAACTGGCTGCACTTTATGGGGAAACTGGCTGCATTTGAGGGGAAACTGGCTGCATTTGAGGGGAAACTGGCTGCATTTGGGGGGAAACAGGCTGCGTTTGATGGGGAAACTGGCTGCATTTGAGGGGAAACTGGCTGTATTTGAAGGGAAACTGGCTGTATTTGAAGGGAAACTGGCTGTATTTGAAGGGAAACTGGCTGTATTTGATAGGGAAAATGGCTGCATTTGAAGGGAAACTGGCTGCATTTGAGGGGAAACTGGCTGCATTTTATGGGGAAACTGGCTGCATTTTATGGGGAACTGGCTGCATTTTATGGGGAACTGGCTGCATTTTATGGGGAAACTGGCTGCATTTTATGGGGAAACTGGCTGCATTTGAGGGGAAACTGGCTGCATTTTATGGGGAAACTGGCTGCATTTGAGGGGAATCTGGCTGCATTTGAGGGGAATCTGGCTGCATTTGAAGGGAAACTAGCTACATTTGGAGGGAAACTGGTTGCATTTGAGGGGAAACTGGTTGCATTTGAGGGGAAACTGACTGCATTTTATGGGGAAACTGGCTGCATTTGAGGGGAAACTGGCTGCATTTTATGGGGAAACTGGCTGCGTTTTATGGGGAAACTGGCTGCATTTGAAGGGAAACTGGCTGCATTTGAAGGGAAACTGGCTGCATTTTATGGGGAAACTGGCTGCATTTTATGGGGAAACTGGCTGCATTTGAGGGGGAAACTGGCTCAATTTGAGGGGGAAACTGGCTGCATTTTATGGGGAAACTGGCTGCATTTTATGGGGAAACTGGCTGCATTTGAGGGGGAAACTGGCTCAATTTGAGGGGGAAACTGGCTGCATTTTATGGGGAAACTGGCTGCATTTGAGGGGAAACTGGCTGCATTTGAGGGGGAAACTGGCTCAATTTGAGGGGGAAACTGGCTGCATTTTATGGGGAAACTGGCTCAATTTGAGGGGGAAACTGGCTGCATTTTATGGGGAAACTGGCTGCATTTGAGGGGAAACTGGCTGCATTTGAGGGGAAACTGGCTGCATTTGAGGGGAAACTGGCTGTATTTGAGGGGGAAACTGGCTGTATTTGAGGGGGAAACTGGCTGCATTTGAGGGGAAACTGTCTGCATTTGGGGGGAAACTGGCTGCATTTGGGGGGAAACTGGCTGCATTTGAGGGGAAACTGGCTGCATTTGAGGGGAAACTGGCTGATTTGAGGGGAAACTGGCTGTAATTTATGGGGAAACTGCTTGATTTGAGGGAAAACTGGCTGCATTTTATGGGGAAACTGGCTACATTTGAGGGGAAACTGGCTGCATTTTATGGGGAAACTGGCTGCATTTTATGAGGAAACTGGCTGCATTTGAGGGGAAACTGGCTGCATTTGGGGGGGAAACTGGCTGCATTTTATGAGGAAACTGGTTGCATTTTATAGGGAAACTGGCTGCATTTGAGGGGAAACTGTCCGCATTTGAAGGGGAAACTGGTTGTATTTGAGGGGAAACTGGTTGTATTTGAGGGGATACTGGCTGCATTTGAGGGGAAACTGGCTGCATTTGGGGGGAAACTGGCTGCATTTGAGGGGAAACTGGTTGCATTTTATGGGGAAACTGGCTGCATTTGGGGGGAAACTGGCTGCATTTGAGGGGAAACTGACTGCATTTGAAGGGAAACTGGCTGCATTTGAGGGGAAACTGGCTGCATTTGGGGGGAAACTGGCTGCATTTGAGGGGAAACTGGCTGCATTTGGGGGGAAACTGGCTGCATTTGAGGGGAAACTGGCTGCATTTGAAGGGAAACTGGCTGCATTTGAGGGGAAACTGGCTGCATTTTATGGGGAAACTGACTGCATTTGAAGGGAAACTGGCTGCATTTGGGGGGAAACTGGCTGCATTTGAGGGGAAACTGGCTGCATTTGGGGGGAAACTGGCTGCATTTGGGGGGAAACTGGCTGCATTTTGGGGGAAACTGGCTGCATTTGAGGGGAAACTGGATGATTTGAGGGGAAACTGGCTGCATTTCATGGGGAAACTGGCTGCATTTTATGGGGAAACTGGCTGCATTTTATGGGGAAACTGGCTACATTTGAGGGGGAAACTGGCTGCATTTTATGGGGAAACTGGCTGCATTTGAGGGGAAACTGGCTGCATTTGAGGGGAAACTGGCTGCATTTGAGGGGAAACTGGCTGTATTTGAGGGGGAAACTGGCTGTATTTGAGGGGGAAACTGGCTGCATTTGAGGGGAAACTGTCTGCATTTGGGGGGAAACTGGCTGCATTTGGGGGGAAACTGGCTGCATTTGAGGGGAAACTGGCTGCATTTGAGGGGAAACTGGCTGATTTGAGGGGAAACTGGCTGTAATTTATGGGGAAACTGCTTGATTTGAGGGAAAACTGGCTGCATTTTATGGGGAAACTGGCTACATTTGAGGGGAAACTGGCTGCATTTTATGGGGAAACTGGCTGCATTTTATAAGGAAACTGGCTGCATTTGAGGGGAAACTGGCTGCATCTGGGGGGGAAACTGGCTGCATTTTATGAGGAAACTGGTTGCATTTTATAGGGAAACTGGCTGCATTTGAGGGGAAACTGTCCGCATTTGAAGGGGAAACTGGTTGTATTTGAGGGGAAACTGGTTGTATTTGAGGGGATACTGGCTGCATTTGAGGGGAAACTGGCTGCATTTGGGGGGAAACTGGCTGCATTTGAGGGGAAACTGGTTGCATTTTATGGGGAAACTGGCTGCATTTGGGGGGAAACTGGCTGCATTTGAGGGGAAACTGGCTGCATTTGGGGGGAAACTGGCTGCATTTGGGGGGAAACTGGCTGCATTTTGGGGGAAACTGGCTGCATTTTGGGGGAAACTGGCTGCATTTGAGGGGAAACTGGCTGCATTTGAGGGGAAACTGGATGATTTGAGGGGAAACTGGCTGCATTTCATGGGGAAACTGGCTGCATTTTATGGGGAAACTGGCTGCATTTTATGGGGAAACTGGCTACATTTTATGGGGAAACTGGCTACATTTGAGGGGAAACTGGCTGCATTTTATGGGGAAACTGGCTGCATTTTATGGGGAAACTGGCTGCATTTGAGGGGAAACTGGCTGCATTTTATGGGGAAACTGGCTGCATTTTATGGGGAAACTGGCTGCATTTGAGGGGAAACTGGCTGCATTTGAGGGGAAACTGGCTGCATTTTATGGGGAAACTGGCTGCATTTGAGGGGAAACTGGCTACATTTGATGGGGAAACTGGCTGCATTTGAGGGGAAACTGGCTGCATTTGAGGGGGAAATTGGCTGAATTTGAGGGGAAACTGGCTGCATTTGAAGGGAAACTGGCTGCATCTGGGGGGAAACTGGCTGCATTTGCACTTTTTTTCTATTGAGGAGGGTGGTCTGATGCATTATGAGTGAGAGAAAAAAGCCCTGACTGCCCCCCCCCCCCCCCCCATATTTCAGAATGCTCTCCACAGAGACACTTTAAAATAAAATGGCAGACTCTATTCAGGGAGTTTTTCTAAGTCAGGATGGAGCGACGATGGATGGTGACAGCTCATCTGTGGGCATCACATTTAATTGCCGTTCCGATCGTTCAGACGCCAATTTTTACATTGTGGAATACTTCAGACTTCTCGGACGTGATGAGATATTAAGGGGAAATAGCGGGGGAGGGGGAGATCACAGCCTGAAGAATTATCTCACGATGTGACAAAACTCAGAGGAGCCGAGGACTCTGCGACACTCTCGTCACTTTTAATAACCCGAAGGATTCCGGGGGCCGGGTGGCAGATTAATTGTGGATTAAACAATATATTTCTATCCTCTCCCCTGCCTTGTGATCAGATGATTTTCTTACATTCCGCGTTTTCGCTACTTTATTATTAAATGTGACGGCTCTGTCTGATGCTCAGTTACACCGCCGCCATTGTTCATTAGGATGAACTGCGGGAAGAATTGCTAAAATGTCACAATTTAACCACTTTGGCCCCCGAGAAGAATTGCCTGCCCAATGACCGGGACTATTTTTTTTTTGCGTCGCTTTAACTGACGATCGCGCGGTCGTGCGACGTGGCTCCCAAACAAAACTGGCGTCCTTTTTTCCGTAAGTCAGAGAGGCAAGTGCTGTATTCACAAAGCACTTTCCTCCTAAGTTACGGCGGCGTAGCGTAAATGGGGCCGGTGTAAGCGCGCCTAATTCAAATGAGGAAGAGGGGGGCGTGTTTTATGTTAATGACTGGTGACCCGACGTGATTGACGTTTTTTACGAACGGCGCATGCGCCGTCCGTGGACATATCCCAGTGTGCATTGCTCCAAAGTACGCCGCAAGGACGTATTAGTTTCGACGTGAAGGTAAATTACGTCCAGCCCCATTCACGGACGACTTACGCAAACGACGTAAAAATTTCAAATTTCGACGCGGGAACGACGGCCATACTTAACATTGACTAGGCCAGCTATTTGTTCGACTAACTTTACGCCGGAAAAAGCCGTACGCAAATGGCGTAAAAAAAAATGCGCCGGGCGCACGTACGTTTCTGAATCGGCGTATCTAGTCATTTACATATTCTACTCCGAACTCAACGGAAGCGCCACCTAGCGGCCAGCCTAAATATTGCACCCTAAGATACGACGGCGCAGGAGACTTACGCCGCTCGTATCTTAGCCTAATTTAAGCGTATCTGGTTTCCAGAATACGCTTAAATTTAGGACGGCGTAGATTCAGAGTTACGTTGGCGTATCTACTGATACGCCAGCGTAAAGCTACCTGAATCTGGCTGTTAATATTTTGTACATTTTGCTATAATAAATATCCCCCAAAAATATATAAAAAAAACATTTTTTTCCCTCATTTTAGGCCGATACGTATTCTTCTACCTATTTTTTGTAAAAAAAAATCGCAATAAGTGTTTATCGGTTGGTTTGCGCAAAATGTATAGCGTTTACAAAATAGGGGATAGTTTTATTGCATTTTTATAATTTTTTTTTTTACTACTAATGGCGGCGATCAGCGATTTTTTTCGTGACTGCGACATTATGGCGGACACTTCGGACAATTTTGACACATTTTTGGGATAATTGTCATTTTCACAGCAAAAAATGCTATTAAAATGCACTGATTACTGTGAAAATGACAATTGCAGTTTGGGAGTTAACCACAAGGGGGCGCTGATTTGGGTTATGTGTGACCTCCTTTGTGTTTACAACTGTAGGGGGGTGTGGCTGTAGGTGTGACGTCATCGATTGTGTCCCCCTATGAAAGGGAACACACGATCGATGCCGCCGCCACAGTGAAGAACGGGGAAGCTGGGTTTACATATGGCTCTTCCCGTTCTTCAGCTCCGGGGACCGATCGCGGGACTCCAGCGGCGATCGGGTCCACGGGTACGCAGGACGTACCTGTACATGCCTGTGCCCTGCCGTGCCATTCTGCCGACGTATATGTGCAGGAGGCGGTCCTTAAGTGGTTAAATATCCCAATTTAAAAAAATAAATAAAAATTTGGAGTTGCCCCCAGGGCCGTCTTACTGAGCGGGCACGACTGGGCACAGACCGGGGGCCCCACGTTCAAATTGACAATCGAGAATACAGGTGAGAGAGCGGGCAGCTCCGCCTGTTGGCTCTGTGGATGAGAGAGCGGGCAGCTCGTGGGTGAGTAGACAGCTGGCCAATTAGTGAGCCGGCGGGCGGGGGAGCAGAGAGATGACATCATCTCTCTGCTGCCTGACTACTTATCTGCTGCCTGACTCGCAAGAGACCACATTAGCAGGAAAGTGACACAGGAAGTGACAATCCGCAACATGTGGCAAGTGACAATCCACAACGTGTGACAGGCGACGTGGCAAGTGACAATCCGTGACGTGGCAAGTGACAATCCGCAACGTGTGGCAGGTGATGTGGCAAGTGACAATCCGTGACGTGGCAAGTGACAATCCGCAACGTGTGGCAGGTGATGTGGCAAGTGACAATCCGTGACGTGGCAAGTGACAATCCGCAACGTGTGGCAGGTGACGTGGCAAGTGACAATCCGCAACATGGCAGGTGACGTGGCAAGTGACAATCCACAACGTGTGGCAGGTGACGTGGCAAGTGACAATCCGCAACATGGCAAGTGACGTGGCAAGTGACAATCCACAACGTGTGGCAGGTGACGTGGCAAGTGACAATCCGCAACATGGCAGGTGACGTGGCAAGTGACAATCCGCAGCATGTGGCAAGTGACAATCCGCAACGTGTGGCAGGTGACGTGGCAAGTGACAATCCGCAGCATGTGGCAAGTGACAATCCGCAACGTGTGGCAGGTGATGTGGCAAGCGACAATCCGTGACGTGGCAAGTGACAATCCGCAAAATGTGGCAAGTGACAATCTGTGGCGTGGCAAGTGACAATTCACAACGTGTAGCAGGTGACAATCCGCAACGTGTGGCAGGTGACGTGGCCCCCCTGCACTCACCCCTCCATGGTGACGCCCCCTGCACTCACCCCTCCATGGTGACGCCCCCTGCACTCACCCCTCCATGGTGACGCCCCCTGCACTCACCCCTCCATGGTGACGCCCCCTGCACTCACCCCTCCATGGTGACGCCCCCTGCACTCATCCTTCCACAGTGACAACCCCCCTGCACTCTCCCCTGCAGGGTGCCGGACTCATATGTTTGTTTGTTGTTTTTTTCCCTCCTGCCTGGGACTGATGGAAGGGCCCCGGCAGTCAGCGTGGCCCTTCACGGTTTCTTGCAGCGGGGCCCTGAGGGTTCTAGTTATTTCTCTGCATGGGACCTCACTGACCCTCCTGTAGATGTTTTCTAACAAAATAAATCTCTTTTTCTAATTGTTCTGTCCCCCCCTCCCCCCCCCAGCTTTGTTCTCCCGCTAAAGCCGAAACAATTTCCCGTATATTTACCAAATGCCAACGCATCGGCTTGTCCTCGGCGCGGCGCGCTCGTGTAAACAATGTCCCCTGAATAGGGATCTCTGCTAAGATATACCGTATTGATTTTGATTTAAATTAACAATTGATTTGAGGGGAGATATCTGACAGCTCTATTAAATCTTCCAGGTGGAGGGGGGGGGGGAGGGGGGCGGCGTGAATCGTGCTTGAGCGCAGTCTTCTCAGTTTGAGATAAAGCAATCCGCGTCGTGACGGCGCCCGGGAATAAGACGAGAACATTAGGAAACTCCTCCATGACGACCAGATAAAAAAAATGCCACTTAGCCGCGTGAAAGATCCCATTCAGAGAGCCGCGCGCGGCTTTTATAGCGGAACGCCGTGTTCCAGCGCAAAGCGCGGAGTAACCGCTGCGTAATAATTATGTGTTGGAGCGTCCTCCGCAGCAAGAGAGACTTTTCAGCTAAGTGATTGTAGAAATCTGAGGGGCGTTCGCTGAATGAGACGCGAGATGGGCGGGGAGCGGCGTCTGGCTGTAAGAATAGAATTCATTGAGGTACAAAAGTCGCGGATTTGAT
Organism: Rana temporaria; assembly: GCF_905171775.1. NCBI lineage: Eukaryota > Metazoa > Chordata > Amphibia > Anura > Ranidae > Rana > Rana temporaria. Next base: position 477,209,860 of record NC_053492.1, on the reverse strand, counting down.
GGCGCATTTTGTAGCTGAGAAGGGAGCTGTGAGCCGCGGTGGCAATTGCAGCGCGGCGATCCGTGGTGGGCTCTGGTCATCAGTGCAGCCCCAACAGTGCCCAGAGTGATGCCAGTCAGAGCCCAACAGTGATGCCAGTCAATGCCCATCAGTGATGCCAGTCAGAGCCCAACAGTGATGCCAGTCAATGCCACCTATAAGTGCTGCTTATCAGTGCCCGTCACGGCCATCTATCAGTGCTTCCTATCAGTGATCATCAGTGCTGCAAATCAGTGCCCATCAGTGCTGCATATTAGTGTATCCTCATGAGTGTCACCCATCAGTGCCGCCTATCCATGCCATCAGTCAGTGCCTATAAGTACCGCCTATCAGTGCCCATCACTGCCACCTATCAGTGACGCCTATCAGTGCCCATCAATGCTGCATATTAGTGTCTCCTCATGAGTGCCACCTCATCAGTGCTCATTAGTGCCTGCTCATCAGTGCCACCCATCAGTGTCGCCAATCAGTGCAGTCTATCCATGCCACCTGTCAGTGCCTATAAGTGCAGCCTATCAGTGCCCGTCACGGTTACCTATCAGTGCTGCCTATTAGTGCTCATCAGTGCTGCAAATCAGTGCCCATCAGTGCTGCAAATTAGTGAATCCTCATGAGTGCAACCTCATCAGTGCCCATCAGTGCCACCCATCAGTGCTGCCTATTAATGCCACCTGACAATGCCTATAAGTACCACCTATCAGTCCCCATCACTGCCACATATCAGTGCTGCATATCAGTGCCCTTGAATGCTACATATTAGTGTCTTCTCATGAGTGCCACCTCATCAGTGCCCTTCAGTACTGTCTCATCCGTGCCCATGAGTGCTGGATCATCAGTGACACCCATCAGTGTTGCCAAACAGTGCCGCCTATCAATGCCACCTGTCAGTGCCTATAAGTCCTGCCTATCAGTGCCCATCACGGCCACCTATCAGTGTCTCCTATCAGTTCTCATCAGTGCTGCAAATCAGTGCCCATAAGTGCTGCATATTAGTGTCTCCTCATTAATGCCACCTATCAGTGCCGCCTATCCATGCCACCTGTCAGTCCCTTTAAGTACCACCTATCAGTGCCCATCACTGCCACCTGTCAGTGACGCCTATTAGTGCCGCAAATCAGTACCCATCAATGCTGCATATTAGTGTCTCCTCATGAGTGCCACCTCATCAGTGTCCTTCAGTACTATGCGGTGCATACTAGCCCATTATGCTTTACCTTTGCAGGGAAACAAAGAGGAAGTAAAACCCATCAATTGCTGTTTAACATTGGCGCCTATGGAAATTCTTAGCCAGCTTGGCATCACACGGCTCCAGTAACATTTTAACATTGGCGTCTATGGAAATTCTTAGCCAGCTTGGCATCACACGGCTCCAGTAACATTTTAACATTGGCGTCTATGGAAATTCTTAGCCAGCTTGGCATCACACGGCTCGAGTAACATTTTAACATTGGCGTCTATGGAAATTCCTAGCCAGCTTGGCATCGCACGGCTCCAGTAACATTTTAACATTGGTGCCTATGGAAATTCTTAGCCAGCTTGGCATCACACGGCTCCAGTAACATTTTAACATTGGCGTCTATGGAAATTCTTAGCCAGCTTGGCATCACACGGCTCCAGTAACATTTTAACATTGGCGTCTATGGAAATTCTTAGCCAGCTTGGCATCGCACGGCTCCAGTAACATTTTAACATTGGCGTCTATGGAAATTCTTAGCCAGCTTGGCATCACACGGCTCCAGTAACATTTTAACATTGGCGTCTATGGAAATTCCTAGCCAGCTTGGCATCGCACGGCTCCAGTAACATTTAACATTGGCGTCTATATTAAATCTGGCCAGCTTGACATGGCTGTGCCATGCCAAGCTGACCAATATTGCATCGCACTGCACATGCGTGAGATTGGCAGGTGCATGCTGGGTAGCATGAATATTCTAGGGGTATTTTTATCTTAAAAGTCATATTTCGGCCAGAACTCCGCTTTAAGGGACTTGTGTGTAATTCCAGACTCCGGATTAGCATGACCAGGCGGCTATCCTGCACCCAATATTGCGCCTAGGCATCGGCCCCGAGGTGTGTAATTGTCTATGGAACTGACAGGTTTTTAGTCTCTTTGCGTTCCTGTCCCGTCCTGCCCTCCGCCATAAGACGCTCCACGATGGCGAGACGCCGGATGACATATTAAATTGTGTCTGTGAGAGGAAAACGGATGCGCTGCCTCGAAGCCCGGGCGCCTTTTTTCCTGGGATCCATTATCACCTCCGCGCCGCTTATCAGGGCCGCGTCCTGCTTGGCAGAACTGCAATTTCACACATGTAAATTCTCCGGAGCCATTCCGGAGCTGTCAGAAAAGGAATAAGTGATTTTATTCTGCCGTAAAATTGTACAAAGGGGGAAAAAGTTTCATAGAAAACTAACACTAACACACATATGTGTCAAACACGAGGCCCGCCGGGGGTTTTACTGCGGCACCGCCACCGCCAGGTCCGCACCCAGTTTTTAAGCCGGAAAAACATGGCGGACGTGGCAGCCCACCACACAGGGAGGTACTAGAGCAAGGCCAGGTAGGAGAGAGTAGAGACGCAAGGAGGCTTTGGGGGCACTCTGTACACAGCGCACCCCTAAACCCTGAACACTGTACAGGGCACACCCCTTTGAATCATTGAAGACTCATCAAAGCCTCACCGAAGCCTAATTGAAGCTCCACCAAAGGCTCATTGAAGCCCCAACAAAAGCTCATTAAAGCCTCATCGAAGCCCCACCAAAGCCTCACCAAAGCCCCACCAAGGCTCATGGAAGCTCCACCAAAGCCTCATTGAAGCCTCATCGAAGCCCCACTGAAGCCTCATTAAAGCTCCACCAAAGGCTAATTGAAGTCTCATCGAAGCCCCACAAATCCTCACCAAAGCCCCACCAAGGGCTCATTGAAGCTCCACCAAAGCCTCATCAAAGCCTCATCGAAAGCCCCACCAAAGCCTCACTGAAGCCCCACGAAGCCTCACCAAAGCCCCACCACCGCTCATGGAAGCTCCACCAAAGCCTCATTGAAGCCTCATCGAAGCCCCACTGAAGCCTCATTAAAGCTCCACCAAAGGCTCATCGAAGCCCCACCAAAGGCTCATCGAAGCCCCATCGAAGTTTCCCCAAAGCCTCATTGAAGCCTCATCGAAGCTCCACCGAAGCCTCACCAAAGCCCCACCAAAGGCTCATCGAAGCACCATCGAAGCTCCCCCAAAGCCTCATTGAAGCCTCATTGAAGCCCCACCGAAGCCTCACCAAAGCCCCACCGAAGCCTCATTGAAGCCCCATCGAAGTTCCACCAAAGCCTCATTGAAGCCTCATCGAAGCCCCACTGAAGCCTCACCAAAGCCCCACCAAAGGCTCATCGAAGCCCCATCGAAGCTCCCCCAAAGCCTCATTGAAGCCTCATCGAAGCCCCACCGAAGCCTCACCAAAGCCCCATCGAAGTACTGTAAGCTAACCATTTTATTTAGTGACAGGAGCTTTGACTGGCTTTCAGAGACGAAGCTGAACAGCTTAATGAAGCCTGTCCGAAGCCTGTCCGAAGCCTTGTTTTGAAGCAAATGTAAACCAGTCCTCACTCCACCAAGATGTGAAATTTGAATAAAAAAAAAAAAAGTTGCGCCCGCTTCTGCACCACTTTCCGTGCCGCCCTCGTGTACAAATTTTACTTCCAATAAATAATGAAATTGCGTACAAAGCCGCGGCGGCGCATTCCTTTTCTTTCTCTACCCGTCGCTTCCATCCGGAGCCCTGAATGACGCTTGACATCGGCATTGTGAGCCGCTTGTTTGAGAGTCGCCAGCGGGGGGGGGGAGGGGGAGGGGCAGAAATATACAAAATAACACCTGCTCCTTGTAATTCGCGTTCTTTTCACGTCTTCTACAAAATACTTGCATTTCATTTTAGAGGTTTTTTTTTTCTTCTATTTTGACCGGCGTCCCGTTTTTTTTTTGTTTTTTTATGACATTTATGTGAAGAAGACTTGGTGGGGGGTGGGGGGGGAGCAATGACATAAAAAGAGGAGTTTAATGACGGATTCCATTCACTGGCTTGTCAAGCCCGTTGCTGAAGCCCAGCCAGACGCAGCCTTGACTTTGGCGTACGCCGCGTGAGAAGAAATAGTTTTAGGAGGCGCCGTCGTTTTGGCGGCAGATTTTTTTTGGGGGGGGGGGGGGTTAACCACTTCAGCCCCGGAAGAATTTACCTGTACGTTGCCCTTTAAGCCCAGCCGTGCTGTCACGCGCGCGCACACCGAGGGCGTGTGCACGCGACCCGGTCCGAAACTCCGTGACCGCGGGACTCGCGGACCCGATCGCCGCTGGTTGGGCTCACTGAAGCCCCACCAAAGCCTCATTGAAGCCTCATCAAAGCCCCACGAAGCCTCATCAAAGCCCCACCAAGGGCTCATGGAAGCTCCACCAAAGCATCATTGAAGACTCATTGAAGCCCCACTGATGCCTCATTGAAACTCCACCAAAGGCTCATTGAAGCCCCACCAAAAGCTCATTGAAGCCCCACCAAAGCCTAATTGAAGCCTCATCGAAGCCCCACAAATCCTCACCAAAGCCCCACCAAGGGCTCATTGAAGCTCCACCAAAGCCTCATTGAAGCCTCATCAAATCCCCACCAAAGCCTCACTGAAGCCCCACGAAGCCTCACCAAAGCCCCACCAAGGGCTCATGGAAGCTCAACCAAAACCTCATTGAAGCCTTATCAAAGCCCCACGAAGCCTCATTAAAGCTCCACCAAAGGCTCATCGAAGCCCCACCAAAGGCTCATCGAAGCCCCATTGAAGCTCCCCCAAAGCCTCATTGAAGCCTCATCGGGGGTTAACCACTTCAGCCCCGGAAGAATTTACCTGTACGTTGCCCTTTAAGCCCAGCCGTGGGGTCACGCGCGCGCCGCGGGCGCGTGCACGCGACCGGGTCCAAAACTCCGTGACCGCGGGACTCGCGGACCCGATCACCGCTGGAGTCCCGCGATCGGCCCCCGGAGCTGAAGAACGGGAAGAGCTGTGTGTAAACACACCTTCCCCGTTCTTTACTGTGGCGCTGTCATCGATCGTGTGTTCCCCTATATAGGGAATCACAATCGATGACCTCACACCTACAGCCACACCCCCTTACAGTTAGAAACACATATGAGGTCACACTTAACCCCTTCAGCGCCCCTAGTGGTTAACTCCCAAACTGCAATTGTCATTTTCACAGTAATCAGTGCATTTTTATAGATTTTTTCGCTGTGAAAATGACAATGGTCCCAAAAATGTGTCAAAATTGTCCGAAGTGTCCGCCATAATGTCGCAGTCACGAAAAAAATCGCTGATCACCGCCATTAGTAGTAAAAAAATAATAATTACTAAAAATGCAATAAAACTATCCCCTATTTTGTAAACGCTATAAATTTTGCGCAAACCAACCGATAAACACTTATTGCGATTTTTTTTTACCAAAAATATGTAGAAGAATACGTATCGGCCTAAACTGAGGAAAAATCATATTTTTGGGGGATATTTATTATAACAAAAAGTTAAAAATATTATTTTTTTTCAAAATTGTCGCTCTATTTTTGTTTATAGCGCAAAAAATAAAAACCGCCGAGGTGATCAAATACCACCAAAAGAAATCTCTATTTGTCGGGAAAAAATGACGCCAATTTTGTTTGGGAGCCACGTCGCACGACCGCGCAATTGTCAGCTAAAGCGACGCAGTGCCGAATCGCAAAAACTGGCCGCGTCCTTTAGCTGCCTAAAGGTCCGGGTCTTAAGTGGTTAATGTCCCCTTTTCCCCACAAATAGAGCTTTCTTTTGGTGGTATTTGATCACCTCTGCGGTTTTTATTTTTTCCGCTATAAACAAAAAATAGAGCGACAATTTTGAAAAAAAAAAGCAATATTTTTTACTTTTTGCTGTAATAAATATCCCCCAAAAATATATAAAAAAAACATTTTTTTTTCCTCAGTTTAGGGCGATACGTATTCTTCTTTGTAAAAAAAATCGCAATAAGCGTTTATCGATTGGTTTGCGCAAAAGTTATAGCGTTTACAAAATAGGGGATAGTTTTATGGCATGTTTATTAATATTTTTTTTACTAGTAATGGCGGCGATCAGCGATTTTTATTGTGACTGCGACATTATGGCGGACACATCGGACATTTTTTACGCTATTTTTGGGACCATTGTCATTTATACAGCGATCAGTGCTATAAAAATGCAATGGTTACTGTGTAAATGTGACTGGCAGTGAAGGGGTTAACCAGTAGGCGGCGCTGAAGTGTGTCCTAGGGATGTGTTCTAACTGTAGGGAGGATGGGCTATGTGTGACATGACACTGATCACTGCTTCTGATTACAGGAAGCTGTGATCAGCGTCCTGTCACTAGGCAGAACAGGGAAATGCCTTGTTTACATCAGCATCTCCCCGTTCTTATACTCGAGTCTCACTCGGGAGCGCTATGTTAACTTGTCGGTAGCCGTTGCCTAAGGGCGCAAATGAGCACAGTAAGGGCGGCAAATGGGCACAGTAAGGGCTGGGCTACAAATTGGCACAGTAAGGGCCGCAAATGGGCACAGTAAGGGCTGCAAATGGGCACAGTAAGGGCGCAAATTGGCATAGTAAGGGCTGAAAATTGGTACAGTAAGGGTGCAAATGGGCACAGTAAGGGCTGCAAATGGGCACAGTAAGGGCTGAAAATGGGCACAGTAAGGGCTGCAAATGGACACAGTAAGGGCTGAAAATGGGCACAGTAAGGGCTGCAAATGGGCACAGTAAGGGCTGCAAATGGGCACAGTAAGGGCCGCAAATGGGCACAGTAAGGACTGCAAATGGGCACAGCGAGGATGCAAATGGGCACAGTAAGGGCGCAAGTGGGCACAGTGAGAATGTAAATGGGCACAGTGAGGATGCAAATGGGCACAGGAGGGGCTGCAAATGGGCACAGTGAGAATGCAAATGGGCACAGCGAGGCTGCAAATGGGCATTGTTGACCCTCTTTTCCACTTACAGTAGCTGCTGCATTTCTCACCCCTAGGCTTATACTCGAGTCAATACGTTTTCCCATTTTTTTGTGGTAAAATTCGGTGCCTCGGCTTATATTCGGGTCGGCTTATACTCCAGTATATACGGGTAACTAAAAAACACGGCAAGAAGAATATGGTTAGTGTTCATTCTTTTTTTTACCGCCGGTGATAGGCTTTGCCTGAAACGCGTTGGCTCCGCGGAGAATGATGCCTCCAGAGGTAACAAACAAGCATCTCTGGTCAGAAATGGAAGCCCCCCGATATTTGTCTCGGTTGGAGTTCTACTTGAATTATCCATGAGCAGGAAGAGAAGACGACACTATGGGGCAGATTCTCGTAGATCTGCGTAAAATTGTGCGGGCGTAACGTATCTGATTTACGTTACCCCTCCGCAACTTACACGGGCAAGTGCTGTATTCTCAAAGCACTTGCTCCGTAAGTTGCGGCGGCGTAGCGTAGATCGGCCGGCGTAAGCCCGCCTAATTCAAATTTGGATCAGGGGGGGCGTGTTTTATGTAAAACTACTGTGGCCCGACGTGATTGACGTTTTTGCGGAACGGCGCATGCTCCGTCCGTGGAATTTCCCAGTGTGCATTGCTCCAAAGTACGCCGCAAGGACGTCATTGGTTTCGACGTGAACGTAAATGATGTCCAGCCCCATTCACGGACGACTTACGCAAACGACGTAACTTTTTCAAATTTCGACGCGGGAACGACGGCCATACTTAACATTGCTACGCCACACTTATGCCTCATATAGCAGGGGCAACTATACGCCGGGAGAAGCCTAACGTAAACGTCGTAACTTTACTGTGTCGGCCGCGCGTACGTTCGGGAATTCACGTATCTAGCTAATTTGCATACTTGACGCGGAATTCGACGGAAGCGCCACCTAGCGGTCAACAAAAAAATGCAGTTTAGATCCGACGGTGTAAGAGACTTACGCCAGTCGGATCTAATGGATATCTATGCGTAACTAATTCTAAGAATCAGGCGCATAGATACGACGGGTCGGATTAGGACTTACGACGGCGTACATGGCGCTGCGCCATTGTAAGTCCTTTCAGAATCTGGGCCTAATACTCGGCACTCTACTATCGCGCGCCGCAGGGCCATTAATAATCCGCATGTATTTCTTACGCAGCCCGAGTCTAAGTGCGAAGACGTCTCCTTGGAGAGAAATGAATAGCGCGCCTCGCGGCTCCAGCCGAGGGGATTAAGTGCCGGCGGCGGTTCTGTCCCGCTGGGTCTTGTCTGATGAACCTCCAGAGAATCCGGCGTTGTGAGCGCGGCGTCCGGAGTCATCCCGGCCATTTTATTTCTATGACATTTTCCCGTGGAGCGCGTACCCCTGAAGGAGCCGTTGATAAATGGGTCCCCTGGTTCCGGGTGACAACGACTTTTCTGCCAACCCTTCTGACACACCAAGGAGAAGGACGGAGGTTTTATTACTCCCTCAGTGGCGGTGCGTCGAAATTGGGCGCGGGAGCGCCGCCCCCTCTCTCCTGCACCGCCACTGTAACAATACTGTACATAGATTTGTGCATTGCATGAATCTACGTATTGTCGCCTCACCGCCGACTATTCAGATGGCCGGCCCCCCTGGTGAGCGCCGGCCATCTGAACAACGGCAGTTGGTTGGTTTTTGGAAGTGTCTATCAGAGCCAGCGGCTTCCCGATTACAGCCTGTTGGCTCTAATCGGCTTCCAAATAGTTTACCAGGGGAGGCAGGGGGGGGGGGTGCGTTCCCTGGTTAACACTGACACGCGTCTCAGCCAATCAGGTTCACCGGGTCTGGTTAACGTTAACCTGATTGGCTAAAGCGTCATCGAGGGACAGTGGAGGGAGGATGGCTGACCCGAGAAAGGCAAGTGTCGGGGGGGGGGGGGCAATCTGGTAGTTTTTGAGGGGGCAATCGGGCAGCATTTTACAGGGCTCACTGGCGGCAATTGATGGGCAGAGTGGTGACAATTGATGGGCACAGTGGTGACAATTGATGGCACAGTGGCTGCGTTTGATGGCATGGCACAGTGGTGACAATTGATGGCACAGTGGCGACAATTGATGGCATGGCACAGTGGCGACAATTGATGGCACAGTGGCAACAATTGATGGGCACAGTAGCTGCGTTTGATGGCACAGTGGCGACAATTGATGGGCACAGTGGCGACAATTGATGGCACAGTGGCTGCGTTTGATGGCATGGCACAGTGGTGACAATTGATGGCACAGTGGCTGCGTTTGATGGGCACAGTGGCGACAATTGATGGGCACAGTGGCTGCAATTGATGGGCACAGTGGCTGCAATTGATGGGCACAGTGGCTGCAATTGATGGCAGAGTGGCTGCAATTGATGGCACAGTGGCAACAATTGATGGGCACAGTGGCTGCAATTGATGGGCACAGTGGCGACAATTGATGGGCACAGTGGCTGCAATTGATGGGCATAGTGGCGGCAATTGATGGCACAGTGGCGACAATTGATGGGCACAGTGGCAACAATTGATGGCATGGCACAGTGGTGACAATTGATGGCACAGTGGCGACAACTGATGGCACAGTGGCGACAATTTATGGCATGGCACAGTGGTGACAATTCATGGCACAGTGGCGACAATTGATGGGCACAGTGGCGACAATTGTTGGGCACAGTGGCGACAATTGATGGCACAGTGGTTGCGTTTGATGGGCACAATGGCTGCAATTGATGGGCACAGTGGCGACAATTGATGGGCACAGTGGCTGCAATTGATGGGCACAGTGGCGGCAATTGATGGCACAGTGGCGACAATTGATGGGCACAGTGGTGACAATTGATGGCATGGCACAGTGGCGACAATTGATGGTACAGTGGCGACAATTGATGGTACAGTGGTGACAATTCATGGCATGGCACAGTGGCGACAATTGATGGGCACAGTGGCGACAATTGATGGGCACAGTGGCGACAATTGATGGGCACAGTAGCTGCGTTTGATGGGCACAGTGAGGCTGCAATTTTTTTTTTGTTTTTTTAGTTTGTTTGCGAACCCCCCCAAAAAAAATTTGGACCACCAGCCGCCACTGCTCCCCGCAAAGTACAATACAGAACAGCAGCCGCAATAAGCAATGACAGATAACAATTTTGTACAACACCACAAAGAATGAAATGACCACTTCCGGTGTCTGAACCCCGAATCTAGGAGGTTCTAAAAGAAAGGGGCAATACTGGAAGCTAAAAGGTCCTTCAGTGAGGCTTAGGTGGATCCCATGGTATAGAGCAGCCATTCTCAATCAGGGTTCTGTGGGAAACCCTTATGCCGCGTACACACGATCGGAATTTCCCTGTCGGAAAAACCTTGGATGTTTTTTTCCAACGGAATTCCGCTCAAGCTTGGCTTGCATACACACGGTCACACAAAGGTTCTCTGAACTTTCGACCGTCAAGAACGCCGGTGACGTCCAACACTGCGACGAGCCGAGAAAATGAAGTTCAATGCTTCCGAGCATGCGTCGGAATTTTGCATGTCGGAATTGCTACAGACGATCGGAATTTTTTTTCCATCTGAAAATTTGAGAACCAGCTCTCAAATTTTCGTTGGCGGAAATTTTCGTCAGAAAAAGTCCGATGGAGCCTACTTCACGGTCGGAATTTCCAACCAAAAGCTCCCATCTGACTTTTTCTGTCGGGAATTCCGACTGTGTGTACGAGGCATTAGGCTGCGTACACGCGATCGGTCAAAACCGATGAAAACGGACTGAAGGACCTTTTCATCGGTCAAAACCGGTCATGTGTGGGCCCCATCGGTCATTTAAACTTCGGTCAAAAAATGTAGAACTTGCTTTAAAATTGAACCGATGGACTGGTAACCGATAGGTCAAAACCGATCGTTAGTATGCAAAAGCATCGGTCAAAAACCCGCGCATGCTCAGAATCAAGTCGACGCATGCTTGGAAGCATTGAACTTCGTTTTTTTTCAGCACGTCGTTGTGTTTTACGTCACCGCGTTCTGACACGATCGGTTTTTAACCTATGGTGTGTGGGCCCATCAGACCATTGGTCAGCTTCATCGGTTAACCTATGAGAACAGTCCTTCAGACCGTTCTCATCGGATGGACTGATCGTGTGTACGCGACCTTAGGGTTCTCCAGGCGTTGGCTAGAAGCTCCTTAAAGAGGAAGTAAACCTTGAAAAAAAATAAATAAATAAAAATAAATAAAAAAAAAAACCTGCAAGACAAAGCCATCATGAGCTAGTATGACTAGCATACTAGCTCATTATGCATTACTTACCTTAGATCGAAGCCCACAAATCCGTCCTACGGCCGCATCCATCGCTCCCGGAGGTTACTTACGGGTATCGCCGCTCCGGCGCTGTGATTGGCCGGAACGTCGATGACGTCACTCCGCGCATTGCCGAGTTTAGCACGGCTATTGTCAGTGCGCCTGCGCGCCGTAGACAGCAGTCCTATCATTCGGCGAATATCTTCTAAGCCATGCAGGTTTAGGAGATATTGCTAACACCTACAGGTAAGCTTTAATCTAGGCCTACCTGTAGGTGTAACTTGCAAAAGTGGGTTTACAACCACTTCAACCCCGGACCATTTGGCTGCCAAATGACCGGGCCACTTTTTGCGATTCGGCACTGCGTCGCTGTAACTGACAATTGCGCGGTCGTGCGACATGGATCCCAAACAAAATTGGCGTCCTTTTTTCCCCCACAAATAGAGCTTTCTTTTGGTGGTATTTGATCACCTCTGCGGTTTTTATTTTTTGCGCTATAAACAAAAATAAAGCGACAATTTTGAAATAAATTCAATATTTTTTACTTTTTGCTATAATAAATATCCCCCAAAAAATATATAAAAAACATTTTTTTTCTTCAGTTTAGGCCGAAAAATATTCTTCTACTTATTTTTGGTAAAAAAAAATCGCAATAAGCGTTTATTGATTGGTTTGCGCAAAATGTAAGCGTTTACAAAATAGGGGATAGTTTTATTGCATTTTTATTAATATTTATTTTTTTTACTACTAATGGTGGCGATCAGCAATTTTTTTCGTGACTGCGACATTATGGCGGACACTTTGAACAATTTTGACACATTTTTGGGACCATTGTCATTTTCACAGCAAAAAGTGCTATAAAAATGCATTGTTTACTGTGAAAATGACAGTTGCAGTTTAGGAGTTAACCACTAGGGGGCGCTGTAGGGGTTAACTGTGACCTCATATGTGTTTCTAACTGTAGGAGGCGGGGCTGGATTGTGACGTCAGTGATCGTCTTTCCCTATATCAGGGAACACGCGATCAATGACCGTGCCACAGTGAAGAACGGGGAAGCTGTGTTTACACACACCTCTCCCCGTTCTTCAGCTCCTGTGACCGATCACGGGACTCCGGAGGCGATCGGGTCCGCGGGTCCCGCGGCCATGGAGCTTCGGACCGGGTCGCGGGTACGCGCCCGACGCACGGCTGGGCACTTAAAGAGGGTGTACAAGTACGTGATTGTGCCCAGCCGTGCCATTCTGCCGACGTATATCGGCGTTAGGCGGTCCTTAAGTGGTTAAAGGGCCCCGAGGTCCCCAGGGCCCCAGATGGCCACCCCCCCTT